>NC_080021.1:112875243-113178273 GCF_030020395.1 Manis pentadactyla | reverse complement strand
TTCTTTTCTTCTCTCCCTTCTTATTCCTCCTCCTCCATTCTTCATATGTTGGGTGATTTGTTCTGTGCTCTTTCTAGGAGTGCTCCCATCTAGAGCAGTCCCTGTAAGATGTCCTGTAGAGGTGGTTTGTGGGAAGCAAATTCCCTCAGCTTTTTTTTGTCTGGGAATTGTTTAATCCCACCATCATATTTAAATTATAGTCGTGCTGGATACAGTATCCTTGGTTCAAGGCCCTTCTGTTTCATTGCATTAAATATATCATGCCATTCTCTTCTGGCCTGTAGGGTTTCTGTTGAGAAGTCTGACGTTAGCCAGATGGGTTTTCCTTTATAGGTGACCTTTTTCTCTCTAGCTGCCTTTACACTCTTTCCTTGTCTTTGATCTTTCCCATTTTAATTATTATGTGTCTTGGTGTTGTCTTCCTTGGATCCTTTCTGTTGGGAGTTCTGTGTATTTCCGTGGTCTGTTCGATTATTTCCTCCCCCAGTGTGGGGTAGTTTTCAGCAATTATTTCTTCCAAGATACTTTCCATCCCTTTTCCTCTCTCTTCTTCTTCTGGGACCCCTATAATACGGATATTGTTCCTTTTAGATTGGTCACACAGTTCTCTTAACATTGTTTCATTCCTGTGTATCCTTTTATCTCTCTCTATGTCAGCTTCTATGCATTCCTGTTTTCTGGTTTCAGTTCCATCAATGGCCTCTTGCATCCTATCCATTCTGCTAATAAACCCTTCCAGAGTTTGTTTCATTTCTGTAATCTCCTTTCTGGCATCTGTGATGTCCCTCCGGACTTCTTCCCATTTCTCTTGCGTATTTCTCTGCATGTCTGTCAGCATGTTTATGATTCTTATTTTGAATTCTTTTTCAGGAAGACTGGTTAGGTCTGTCTCCTTCTCTGGTGTTGTCTCTGTGATCTTTGTCTGCCTGTAGCTTTGCCTTTTGATGGTGATAGGAATAGTTTGCAGAGCTGGGACGAGTGACGGCTGGAAGAACTTCTCTTCTTGTTGGTTTGTGGCCCTCCTCTCCTGGGAGAACAGCGACCTCTAGTGGCTTGTGCTGGGTAGCTGGCGCAGACAGGGCTTCTGCTTCCTGCCCGGCTGCTCTGGAGTTTATCTCCGCTGTTGCTGTGGGTTTGGCCTGGCTTGGGCAGCTGCTCCAAAGTGGTGGAGTCGTGTTGGAGGGGGAGTGGCTGGGAGGCTATTTATCTCCATAAGGGGCCTTTGTGCTCCCTGCAGCCCAGGGGATTAGGGTGCCCAGGGATCCCTGGATTCCCTACCTCTGGATTAAGTGTCCACCCTGCCCCTTTAAGACTTCCAAAAAGCCCCTGGTATTATGAATTTTAATAGAAACTTTTACTGCATATTGGGGCCTAAATTTTTGGTAAACCATATGATGCTAAAGAAAGGGAAGATTTTTGCATGCACATATTTGCTTATATATAACCACTGGGAAATGTAACAAATATTAAAACACAATTGGGTATAGACTAACTGTGGCCCCTGAATACATTTAGTTTGCCTGCATAAATTGAGTCAATATTTAAAATGTAGGAGACTCATGCACAAATCTGGGATTCAGGCTTCTCCTAAAGAGTCATATCTGGAATGTGGATCCCTTCCTACTGTGAGGTGTGCTGTGCAGACTGCTCCCCCTCTTCCTGTTCTCCTGTCCACACCTGGGCTCTTTACTTCCTTAAGTCACCTACTTTGCCTTTGGAAGCACTGGAGGTTACAATTTGAGGTTACACTATTCTATAGTATATTTTGATAAAAATTTCAAGATTTTCAAGATGGTCTGTATTAATTTGCAATGACGAGTTCACATTTTATATTAATTTCAGGAACAAGATTGAATTTTTTTTTAAATAATTATTTTTTATTGAAGGGTAGTTGATGCACAGTATTACATTACATTAGTTTCAAGTGTACAACACAGTGATAAAACATTTATATACATAATTCTAGGTTCCAGCTATCACCCTACCAAGCTGTTACAATATCTTGACTATATTCCTTATGCTATACATTACATCCCGGTTACTTATTTATTTTACCATTGGAAGTCTGTCCCGTTTTTTTTTTTGTTTGTTTGTTTTGTTTTTTTGTGAGGGCATCTCTCATATTTATTGATCAAATGGTTGTTAACAACAATGAAATTCTGTATAGGGGAGTCAATGCTCAATGCACAATCATTAATCCACCCCAAGCCTAAGTTTCGTCAGTCTCCAATCTTCTGAAGTATAACAAACAAGTTCTTACATGGAGAACAAATTCTTACACAATGAATAATTTACATAGTGAACAGTACAAGGGCAGTCATCACAGAAACTTTCGGTTTTGCTCATGCATTATGAACTATAAACAGTCAGTTCAAATATGAATACTCATTTGGTTTTTATACTTGATTTATATGTGGATACCACATTTCTCTCTTTATTATTATTATTTTTACTAAAATGCTGAAGTGGTAGGTAGATACAAGATAAAGGTAGAAAACATAGTTTAGTGTTGTAAGAGAGCAAACTGTAGATGATCCGGTGTATGCCTGTAGACTATGTGTTAATCCAAGCTAGACCAGGGCAATAAAACATCCACGTATGCAGAAGATTTCTCTCAGTACAGGGGGGGTGAGGTTCTAAGCCTCACCTCTGTTGATCCCCAATTTCTCACCTGATGGACCCCTGCGACTGTGCCTGTCTTAGGTTGTTCCTCCCTTGAGGAATCTTACCCGTCTCTGGCTAACCAGTCATCCTCCGGGGCCATACAGGGAAATGTAAAGTTGGTAAGTGAGAGGGAAGCCTTATTGTTTGAAAAGGTTAGCTTTTTACTTCTTTGCATATTTATGCCCTGTAGCTTCTATGCCCAGCATTTGTCTTGAGGTATCTTTACCACTTGGAAGAATTATGATACTCGGTAAATTTGATATGAGGCACGAATTCTATTTAAGGGTTGTAATTAGGAAGGAAGAAGAAAAGCTATAGAAGTAGCAGGCGGAAGAAAACCTGGGAAGATTGATTATTTCTTTGACATATCTTCTTGTAGAGTAACTTCAGCATGTATAGGTTTTAAGCTACTACTTAAATTGCGCACACACATTAACATAATAGGAGTATAGTTACATAATGAAAGCATATCTGTAATTACCAGCCATGTCCAGTGAAACAAAGAAAACCAGTTAGGCACCTTAGGCATTTGTGAAAACTTATCTATGATATGGTGGATATTGTCCAACTGAACTTGAACAGTCTGAGAGAAATCAGACAAATTAAAACAACCCATTCCTGGGGAATGTTCACATCCCTTATGTTCTTTTATCAGTAAATAGTCTGTAGTTGTAAGATTTTGGAGCGCTACAATTTGCACTTTTCCTAATTCTTGGTTGAGTTCCAACAGTATAGATCCAGTCAAATTTGTTGTTTTACTGTATGCACAGGCCAGCTTAGATATCTCCTTCCTCATTCCCATGGCAAGTCCAGGAACTGGTGGGATGAGTGCATCTACAGCTGTAGCAGTGCGTGGATCTTTGTTGGGGTTTTTTGATGATCATCTTCTGGCATGAGTCTTCCAGAGAATGCTGATGTTGGAAGTTCTCTTTCATATCATATCTTAGTTCATTTTCAGGGTAGCCCAATTAGGCTTTGATCCTCTGTGTAAACACAAACAGACCCTTTGCCTACACTTTTATATGCCCTTTATACCCTTGTGTAGACCTCATTGGAGGTTACCACACAGGAATTGCCCTTTTTTTTTTTTGTTTGGTTTTGTTTTGCTTTGTTTTTGGTATCACTAATCTACACTTACATCACGAATATTATGTTTACTAGGCTCTCCCCTATACCAGGTCTCCCCTATAAACCCCTTTACAGTCACTGTCCATCAGCATAGCAAAATGTTGTAGAATCACTACTTGCCTTCTCTGTGTTGTACAGCCCTCCCTTTTCTCCTACCCCCCCATGCGTGTTAATCTTAATACCCCCCTACTTCTCCCCCCGCCTTATCCCTCCCTACTCACCCATCCTCCCCAGTCCCTATCCCTTTGGTACCTGTTAGTCCATTCTTGAGTTCTGTGATTCTGGTGCTGTTTTCTTCCTTCAGCTTTTCCTTTGTCCTTATATTCCACAGGTAAGTGAAATCATTTGGTATTTCTTTTTCTCCGCTTGGCTTGTTTCACTGAGCATAATACCCTCCAGCTCCATCCATGTTGCTGCAAATGATTGGATTTGCCCTTTTCTTATGGCTGAGTAGTATTCCATTGTGTATATGTACCACATCTTCTTTATCCATTCATCTATCGATGGACATTTAGGTTGCTTCCAATTCTTGGCTATTGTAAATAGTGCTGCAATAAACATAGGGGTGCAGCTGTCTTTCTCAAACTTGATTGCTGCGTTCTTAGGGTAAATTCCTAGGAGTGGAATTCGTGGGTCAAATGGTAAGTCTGTTTTGAGCATTTTGATGTACCTCCATACTGCTTTCCACAATGGTTGAACTAACTTACATTCCCACCAGCAGTGTAGGAGGGTTCCCCTTTCTCCACAGCCTCGCCAACATTTGTTGTTGTTTGTCTTTTGGATGGCAGTCATCCTTACTGGTGTGAGGTGATACCTCATTGTAGTTTTAATTTGCATTTCTCTGATAATTAGCGATGTGGAACATCTTTTCATGTGTCTGTTGGCCATCTGTATTTCTTTTTTGGAGAACTGTCTGTTCAGTTCCTCTACCCATTTTTTAATTGGGTTATTTGCTTTTTGTTTGTTGAGGTGTGTGAGCTCTTTATATATTCTGGATGTCAAGCCTTTATCGGATGTGTCATTTTCAAATATATTCTCCCATACTGTAGGGATCCTTTTTGTTCTATTGATGGTGTCTTTTGCTGTACAGAAGCTTTTCAGCTTAATATAGTCCCACTTGTTCATTTTTGCTGTTGTTTTCCTTGCCCGGGGAGATATGTTCAAGAAGAGGTCACTCATGTTTATGTCTAAGAGGTTTTCCAAGAGTTTAATGGTTTCATGGCTTACATTCAGGTCTTTGATCCATTTTGAGTTTACTTTTGTATATGGGGTTAGACAATGGTCCAGTTTCATTCTCCTACATGTAGCTGTCCAGTTTTGCCAGCACCACCTGTTGAAGAGACTGTCATTTCGCCATTGTATGTCCATGGCTCCTTTATCAAATATTAATTGACCATATATGTCTGGGTTAATGTCTGGATTCTCTAGTCTGTTCCATTGGTCTGTGGCTCTGCTCTTGTGCCAGTACTAAATTGTCTTGATTACTATGGCTTTATAGTAGAGCTTGAAGTTGGGGAGTGAGATCCCCCCTACTTTATTCTTCTTTCTCAGGATTGCTTTGGCTATTCGGGGTCTTTGGTGTTTCCATATGAATTTTTGAATTATTTGTTCCAGTTCATTGAAGAATGTTGCTGGTAGTTTCATAGGGATTGCATCAAATCTGTATATTGCTTTGGGCAGGATGGCCATTTTGATGATATTAATTCTTCCTAGCCACGAGCATGGGATGAGTTTCCATCTGGTAGTGTCCCCTTTAATTTCTCTTAAGAGTGACTTGTAGTTTTCAGAGTATAAGTCTTTCACTTCTTTGGTTAGGTTTATTCCTAGGTATTTTATTTTTTTTGATACAATTGTGAATGGAGTTGTTTTCCTGATTTCTCTTTCTGTTGGTTCATTGTTAGTGTATAGGAAAGCCACAGATTTCTGTGTGTTGATTTTGTATCCTGCAACTTTGCTGTATTCCGATATCAGTTCTAGTAGTTTTGGGGTGGAGTCTTTAGGGTTTTTTATGTACAGTATCATGTCATCTGCAAATAGTGACAGTTTAACTCCTTCTTTACCAATCTGGATTCCTTGTATTTCTTTATTTTGTCTGATTGCCATGGCTAGGACCTCCAGTATTATGTTAAATAACAGTGGGGAGAGTGGGCATCGCTGTCTAGTTCCCGATCTCAGAGGAAATGCTTTCAGCTTCTCGCTGTTCAATATAATGTTGGCTGTGGGTTTATCATAGATGGCCTTTATTATGTTGAGGTACTTGCCCTCTATTCCCATTTTGCTGAGAGTTTTTAACATGAATGGATGTTGAACTTTGTCAAATGCTTTTTCCGCATCTATGGAGATGATCATGTGGTTTTTGTCTCTCTTTTTGTTGATGTGGTGGATGATGTTGATGGACTTTTGAATGTTGTACCATCCTTGCATCCCTGGAATGAATCCCACTTAGTCATGGTGTATGATCCTTTTGATGTATTTTTGAATTCGGTTTGCTGATATTTTGTTGAGTATTTTTGCATCTACGTTCATCAGGGATATTGGTCTGTAGTTTTCTTTTTTGGTGGGGTCTTTGCCTGGTTTTGGTATTAGGGTGATGTTAGCTTCATAGAATGAGTTTGGGAGTATCCCCTCCTCCTCTATTTTTTGGTAAAATTTAAGGAGAATGGGTATTATGTCTTCCCTGTATGTCTGATAAAATTCCGAGGTAAATCCATCTGGCCCGGGGCTTTTGTTCTTTGGTAGTTTTTTGATTACCGCTTCAATTTCGTTGCTGGTAATTGGTCTGTTTAGATTTTCTGTTTCTTCATGGGTCAATCTTGGAAGGTTGTATTTTTCTAGGAAGTTGTCCATTTCTCCTAGATTTCCCAGCTTGTTAGCATATAGGTTTTCATAGTATTCTCCAATAAGTCTTTGCATTTCCGTGGGGTCCGTCGTGATTTTTCCTTTCTCGTTTCTGATACTGTTGATTTGTGTTGACTCTCTTTTCTTCTTAATAAGTCTGGCTAGAGGCTTATCTATTTTGTTTATTTTCTCGAAGAACCAGCTCTTGGTTTCATTGATTTTTGCTATTGTTTTATTCTTCTCAATTTTATTTATTTCTTCTCTGATCTTTATTATGTCCCTCCTTCTGCTGACTTTAGGCCTCATCTGTTCTTCTTTTTCCAATTTCGATAATTGTGACATTAGACCATTCATTTGGGCTTGTTCTTCCTTTTTTAAATATGCTTGGATTGCTATATACTTTCCTCTTAAGACTGCTTTTGCCGTGTCCCACAGAAGTTGGGGCTTAGTGTTGTTGTTGTCATTTGTTTCCATATATTGCTGGATCTCCATTTTGATTTGGTCATTGATCCATTGATTATTTAGGAGCGTGTTGTTAAGCCTCCATGTGTTTGTGAGCCTCTTTGCTTTCTTTGTACAGTTTATTTCTAGTTTTATGCCTTTGTGGTCTGAAAAGTTGGTTGGTAGGATTTCAATCTTTTGGAATTTTCTGAGGCTCTTTTTGTGGCCTTGTATGTGGTCTGTTTTGGAGAATGTTCCATGTGCACTTGAGAAGAATGTATATCCCGCTGCTTTTGGCTGTAGAGTTCTATAGATGTCTATTAGGTCCATCTGCTCTACTGTGTTGTTCAGTGCTTCCGTGTCCTTACTTATTTTCTGCCCAGTGGATCTATCCTTTGGGGTGAGTGGTGTGTTGAAGTCTCCTAGAATGAATGCATTGCAGTCTATATCCCCCTTTAGTTCTGTTAGTATTTGTTTCACATATGCTTGTGCTCCTGTGTTGGGTGCATATATATTTAGAATGGTTATATCCTCTTGTTTGACTGAGCCCTTTATCATTATGTAGTGTCCTTTATCTCTTGTTACGTTCTTTGTTTTGAAGTCTATTTTGTCTGATATTAGTACTGCAACCCCTGCTTTCTTCTCACTGTTGTTTGCTTGAAATATGTTTTTCCATCCCTTGACTTTTAGTCTGTACATGTCTTTGGGTTTGAGGTGAGTTTCTTGTAAGCAGCATAGAGATGGGTCTTGCTTTTTTATCCATTCTGTTACTCTGTGTCTTTTGATTGGTGCATTCAACCCATTAACATTTAGGGTGACTATTGAAAGATATGTACTTATTGCCATTGCAGGCTTTAAATTCGTGGTTACCAAAGGTTCAAGGTTAGCCTCTTTAGTATCTTGCTGCCTAACTTAGCTCGCTTATTGAGCTGTTATATACACTGTCTGGAGATTCTTTTCTTCTCTCCCTTATTGTTCCTCCTCCTCGATTCTTCATATGTTGGGTGTTTTGTGCTGTGCTCTTTCTAGGAGTGCTCCCATCTAGAGCAGTCCCTGTAAGATGTTCTGTAGAGGTGGTTTGTGGAAAGCAAATTCCCTCAGCTTTTGTTTGTCTGGGAATTGTTTAATCCCACCATCATATTTGAATGATAGTCGTGCTGGATACAGTATCCTTGGTTCAAGGCCCTTCTGTTTCATTGTATTAAATATATCATGCCATTCTCTTCTGGCCTGTAGGGTTTCTGTTGAGAAGTCTGATGTTAGCCTGATGGGTTTCCCTTTATAGGTGACCTTTTTCTCTCTAGCTGCCTTTAACACTCTTTCCTTGTCCTTGATCTTTGCCATTTTAATTATTATGTGTCTTGGTGTTGTCCTTCTTGGATCCTTTCTGTTGGGGGTTCTGTGTATTTCCGTGGTCTGTTCGATTATTTCCTCCCCCAGTTTGGGGAAGTTTTCAGCAATTATTTCTTCTAAGATACTTTCCATCTCTTTTCCTCTCTCTTCTTCTTCTGGGACCCCTATAATACGGATATTGTTCCTTTTGGATTGGTCACACAGTTCTCTTAATATTGTTTCATTCCTGGAGATCCTTTTGTCTCTCTCTTTGTCAGCTTCTATGCATTCCTGTTCTCTGATTTCAATTCCATCAATGGCCTCTTGCATTCTATCCATTCTGCTTATAAACCCTTCCAGAGTTTGTTTCATTTCTGCGATCTCCTTTCTGGCATCTGTGATCTCTTTCCGGACTTCATCCCATTTCTCTTGCGTATTTCTCTGCATGTCTGTCAGCATGTTTATGATTCTTATTTTGAATTCTTTGTCAGGAAGACTGGTTAGGTCTGTCTCCTTCTCTGGTGTTGTCTCTGTGATCTTTGTCTGCCTGTAGCTTTGCCTTTTGATGGTGATAGGAATAGTTTGCAGAGCTGGGACGAGTGACGGCTGGAAGGACTTCCTTTCTTGTTGGTTTGTGGCCCTCCTCTCCTGGGAGAACAGCGGCCTCTAGTGGCTTCTGCTGCGCAGCTGCGCGCAGACAGGGTTTCTGCTTCCTGCCCGGCTGCTATGGAATTAATCTCCGCTGTTGCTGTGGGCGTGGCCTGGCGCGGGCAGCTACTCCCAAGATGGTGGAGTCGCGTTGGAGCAGGAGCTGCTGGGAGGCTATTTATCTCCGTAAGGGGCCTCCCTGCTCCCTGCAACCCAGGGGTTAGGGAGCCCAGAGATCCCCGGATTCCCTACCTCTGGATTAAGTGACCCGCCCTGTCCCTTTAAGACTTCCAAAAAGCACCCGCCAGAACAAAACGACCACCAAAAAAAAAAAAAAAAAAAAGAAAAAAATATTTTTTAATTAAAAAAAAAAAAAAAGGTGGTCGCTCGTTTTTCTTTATTCTCCGGTGCCAGCCTCAGGCCTCTGCTCACCGGTCTTTCTGCCCTGTTTCCCTAGTATTGGGGTTCCAATCCCTTTAAGACTTACAAAAAGCGCTCGCCAAAACAAAACAGCAAAAAAGCAAAAAAAAAAAAAAATGGTCGCGCGCTTTTCTTATGTCCTCTGTCGCTCAGCCTCCAGTGCCTGCTCACTGTTCTTGCTGCCCTGTTTTCCTAGTATCGAGCGCCCTGCACTCTGGCCCGGATGGCTGGGGCTGGGTGTTCGGCAGTCCTGGGCTCCGTCTCCCTCCCGCTCTGCCTGCTCTTCTCCCTCTGGGAGCTGGGGGGGAGGGGCGCTCGGCTCCCGCGGGGCCGGGGCTTGTATCTTACCCCCTTCGCGAGGCGCTGGGTTCTCTCAGGTGCGGATGTGGTCTGGATATTGTCCTGTGTCCTCTGGTCTTTATTCTACGAAGGGTTGTCTTTGTTATATTTTCATAGATATATGTTGTTTTGGGAGATTTCCGCTGCTCTACTCACGCCGCCATCTTCTGCCCCTTCTCCTGAATTTTTAAGTTAGAATTTATAAGTGGTTTTTAAAGTAACTTTTTACGTGTACCTATAGGTAATCCTATTCCCACTGGAATGTCTATTAGCCTGATGAGGTTGATCGTGGTTACAGTCAGGTTATGTATAGTGCAGACAATATTATATCTTTCTCCTCAGCATTGTTCCTTAAAAATACAAGTGATTTAGTAACTTCTATTATGCTACAAATAATCCATATCGATCAGTATTAGAAGTTTTATTGATAAGCCATTTTTATTTGATTCATATTTTGCCTGGAATATAATTTTAAGTAGCAATTAAAATGGAAACCAGAGTAAAAACTGTTTTTTTTTTAAAGCAGGGTCCCTGGGTTATCATTACAATTGAGGTTAAAATTTCATATCGAGCTTACTAACAGCGAAGATAAAACAAAACTATCTTCTTACAATAGGGCAAAACCCATGGACCATTTAGTAATAAGCAATCAAGCGTCACTTGAAGCCTGTCTCTTTTAATTCAGAGCCGATTTCCTAGTGACCCATTTGAAGCAGTAGTGCCTGACATTGACATCTGGGAACCTGACACCATTGATAGAAGAGAATCAAGCAATTTTGTACACATAGGAAAAACTTTTGTTTTTACTGGAAAGCTGTCAAAACTGTATCCCTTAAAAACTAATTCCTCAAATGTTAATGCTTGCAACAAAGAAGTATTGGGCAGATACGGTGTAAGCAAAGTTAAACAGGTTTCTTTAGTAGTAGACATATAAAGTACAGTTTTAAAATATTTCTCAAATATAGATCATAGAATATTTTCACTAGGGCAGAGTCATTAACTTTTGGTAAAGTACATATTCTTTGGAATAATTACTGTAAGAAACACTACCCTAGAGAGAATCACTTAGGTTATTAACTCAGTATAAATAGTTAAAGCACTTCCTACTACATTTTAAAGCTTGGAGGTATAGAGAGATTAAGAAATAGCCCCTGCTCTCAAGAAACTCTTGGTTTAGATGGGAAGCAGTAAGGTAAGTACAGGGCACCATTGGTCAGTACTGTAATGGAAGCAAAGACTTCTTGGAAGACTTCAGTGTTTGAAGTGAGTTTTGGAGAGTAACTTTGCAGGTAATCTGTTGAAGAGGTGTAGAGGACGGGCATTTCCAGAGAAAGAGCAGCAGGTAAAAACTCAAAGGGCTGAGAAGAAAGGGGCCACTTTTTATGTTCCCTCTATATTATGTGTTTAATGGCAGAGAATCTTTCATAAGTTTTTAATTCAGTTTAGAAATATGTAATTTTATAAATCATAAATCATTTTTGCTCTTTTACAGCAAGGCCTCACACCACTTTTGCTTGCTATAAGTGAAACAAATGATCAGATGGTGAAGTATTTTCTAACGGAAGGAAGAAACGTACATGCTATTGATTGTTGTAAAAGGTACGGTATTGTTTTTTTAAACCTTATATTGTTCTAGCATCGTGACAAACACATCAGAAGATTAAATTAAGAGGAGGATTAATTGATAATTATGTAGTGAAAAATATCAACACACCATTAGTTCATAGAAAAGCCATGATTCTGACTAGGCAGCAGTCTATACAGCAGGGTTCTTTTAGAATATTGGCTGATGACGTTTGCAATCTGATTTTTTTGCTCATATGATTTTTAGATTAGCTAAAGGGTGGGTTTCATATTGGTTTTATAAAGTACAGACTCTTTGCTTTAAAGACACAATTTTGAACTTCTTAACCCCTTTATAGTATTTTTTGACTTCTACTTTACATATATTTTTTCCCTAAAAGATGCTTGTTAAGCATAAAGAAGAAGTGATTTTTGTCTTTTGGATGTGTCTTTGCTTTAAGTTTCTTTCTTTAAAGGATACTGATGTTATTAGGTTATACCTGTGGCTGTTAATGACTAGGAACAGACACTGTGGGCTCATCAGTTTTTATCCTTTTTAATTTCTAGTATGTTTTGATGTTTTTATTTTTCATTGGTTTGGTAGAAGGAAGAAAGATAGCTTTAATTCAACAAACTTTCCATTTATTGAAGACAAGTCATAGGTGGGTGATAAAGAGAAAAGAGGTGGGCTTTAGATTCTCACAAGACTGGGTGTAATGCCTAGCTTTCCTGCTTGCTAGGTGTGTGACCTTGGGAACATTACTTATCAGCACGAGTATGTTTCTTGATATGAAAAAGAGGATGACAATATATCCTCCAAGGGTGGTTGTGTATAAGTAAGATTATAGATATAGCATTTAATTTAGTGCCTAGCACATACTTAGCATCTTAACAGCAATTATGAATATTACCATTACTAATATTATTGTTACAAGCCTGCAAATAGCTTTAACGTATCCTGCCTCTGTCTTTTTGAAGAATAATATATCAGACTAAGGAAGAAATGAGAAAATCTTCATTTAAATCTTCACCTACCTCAGATAAGTGACCTCACCATAGTTTCTTGTCCACCAGAGTATTTTAAAGAAGCAACTTCTACTACCTAACAGCCAAGTGGGACAAAAGGCTTTCTTTTTGTTTGTTCCATTTAGTCTTGGAGGTAATTTATAAAGATGAACCCTTGAACATGTGAGTGGTCAGTTCTGCACAGGCAAGATTTATTTCAAAAGTGTATCAAGTTAGCTATTTAAGTAACTTAATTAAGTTACTTAATTAAGTTTCCTAAGGGTGAAGTTATTTCTCTGCTATTTTAGAACAGCACTCATGCTTGCTGCAGTAAGGGGAGCATCAGATATAGCCAGGCTGCTTCTGCAGCAATATCAGCAAAGATATTGATGTCTTTGCTCAAGATATCTTTGGATGGACTGTAGAAACACATGCTCATCTTAGAGATTGTGATATGTAAGTATTTGCATTAAAATGCTAGCTACCACTCAGCTGAGGTTTAAAATAATTTAACTGTTACTCACTATGTAACAGGTGAGATTTCATAGTTTGGTTCAGGCAGTTTTGGAATGGCAGTGAGTTAGTCCATGTCATTAGCCAGAAACCCAGCAAAAAGCTAGACTAGTAGTAGGAGTGGTGCCCAGTTCTTTATCACAGGACTTTTTTTTTTCATGGTATCATTAATATACAAAAGTTTTTTATTATGGTTTAATTCATATACATGGGCAATATTGTGGTTACTAGATTCCCCCCAATATCAGGTCCCCACCACATACCCCCATTACAGTCACTGTCCGTCAGCATAGTAAGAAGCTATAGAATCACTATTTGTCTTCTCTGTGCTATACTGCCTTCCCTGTGCCCCTCCCCACCACATTACGTACACTAATCATAATGCTCCTGCCCCTTGTCCTTCCCTTCCCCCAACCCTCCCCAGTACCTTTCCCTTTGGTAACTGTTAGTCCATTCTTGGGTTCTGTGAGTCTGCTGCTGATTTGTTCCTTCAGTTTTTGCAGTGAAATCATTTGGTACTTGTCTTTCCCTACCTGGCTTATTTCACTGAGCATAATACCCTCTAGCTCCATCCATGTTGTTGCAAACGGTAGGATTTGTTTTCTTCTTATGGCTGAATAATATTCCATTGTGTATATGTACCACATCTTATTTATTCATTCATCTACTGATGGACACTTAGGTTGCTTCCATATCTTGGCTATTGTCAATAGTGCTGTGATAAACATAGCGGGGGTGCATATGTCTTTTTGAATTTTGGATCCTGCATTCTTAGGGTAAATTCCTAGGAGTGGAATTCCTGGGTCAAATGGTATTTCTATTTTTAGTTTTTTGAGGAACCTCCATACTGCTTTCCACAATGTTTGGACTAAATTGTATTCCCACCAGCAGTGTAGGAGGGTTCCTCTTTCTCCACATCCTTGCCAGCATTTGTTGTTGTGTCTTTTGGATGTTGGCCATCCTAACTTGTGTGAGGTGGTATCTCATTGTGGTTTTAATTTGCATTTCTCTGATGCTTAATGATATCACAGGACTTTTAAGACATAATATTATCTATTAATTCCAGGTATAACCACTAGGCACAGGGCATGAATAATGTCACACTTCTGATTTTTCTAATATTACCTGGACATGTTTAGGATAGCAGAAAGTCCTGGGCTTTTTCCCTGGGGACTATCACCTATACTCTCCCCCTTGAATTTTCAAGAACCTAAGGGTTTCCCTAAGACCAAAGAGACAGTGCTCTTTCGTAAGTCACTTGGAGGGGGAAAAAGGGACATTCTACATTCTATTGTTTCCACTGCTTGTACTGTTGCAGCATTGGTGCTGAAGTGGCCCTCCAGACAGTCCGGATTGACCTTTGCTCCCAGGATGCCCTTGCCATTCTAGATTACTGTCTTCATGGTGATCCACACTTAGAGTAGAAAAGCTATCCCTTTTCTCAGTTCACATATGTATGCCTGTATGCTCAGCCACTCTTCCAGAGCACGAGCGCCCTGTTCTGGCAGCTGGGCCTGCTAGCTTCAGCCACACGTTTTTCCGCACACCCTCCCTCAAAAGCCTTATGGAAGGCCTACATCGTAGCTGAGACCTTCACAATGAGTCTGTGAAGGATATTGTCTGTCTGCCTTGTTTGCAGATACTGGTTGGGACCATTAGCTGCAGATTATGAGCAGAGAGGTTCAAATAACGCTACAGGAAGAGATTAGACTTGCCTTTCTTCTAGGATGTTCTGTACCCACAGGGTGCCTAAGATCCTGTGGAGCAGCTTTCTTAGGTCATGGAACACCCCTTATCACCCTGCCCTGAATAGTGGGCATCAGTTTGCTTGAGATGCCATAATTAAGGTTGGCCCCTTAAATGGTCTGTTTTCCACGATAATGGAAATCTCCCAAATAACTTGAGTGGATTTCAGGTTTCAAAATACTTTCAGATTCAGCCTCACAAGAAAGCCAGCCATTCAACAGGAATTGCTGAATCTCAAGTAGGTTACATGGCATTAGGAGAGCTAAGCCCCATCCATGTCTCATCAGAATCCACATATAGAAGAGTAGATGTCAGTCTTCCAAGACAAGTGGAGATGACATGGAGATGCAGCATCATTCAAATAAAGGTCTGCTGTTTCAGAGTTTGAGTAGATGGAGAAGGAAGAGTAGCAGTCGAAGTCAGGTTTTGACTACTAGTAGTTTTCTACCCTGGGTGTGATTAGCTACAATGATAGGGAAGAATGCTGTCATCCAATTTAATGAGGTAATATCTTTATAAGTAACTTTATAATAACTGAGATGCCCTAAATTCCCACAAAGAAAGAACAGCTAATAACCAAAAATAGTATTTTCTGAACATGGCAGCTAATTTGTTATAAGATGTGAAAACACACCTGGGTTTTATTTGGTATTCCAAAATAGTTTCAAGTTGAAGAAAAAATCATTCCATTGCTCGAGTGTTTCTCTGAGCATTTTGGGGGCATAGTAGCTCATTAAACCCTCCCACCAACCTTGTAAAATGAGGCGGCAAGATCCCTACTTTCTAGAGCAAGACTTTTACTTGAAGAGAAGCAGCTTATCCAATAACAAATAGCTACTGGTTATAGAGCTAGGCCTTCTGAGTTCAAGACACATCACTATGGCAAGCTAACTCTTGATTCATTTATTGAGCTACAATGCCTTCAGTTCATGACTGGTCCACCTTACTATCTCACTGTTTGTCTTTAATTATTTTCTTAATAAAAAGTTTGTAAAACTTACACATTTGGAGTATATGGGCTAATTAAGGTTCTGATATTAGCTCTGTTACCCAAAATACTCTTAAGAACTTAATAATTTGGTAAATGATTTTCATATCAATATTAAAGTAGTAATATTATTTATAACCTTTTTTTACACATAGCATTTGCTAGCTAATTGATACATACAAACTGGACAAGGGAATTAATTCTTCTCAAAATTATCAAAACTCTTCTCCAGGTAAGAGTTGAGATAGTTACTCTTGGTGGTCCTACCATAGATAAAGTAAAAATAAGGCAGTTTTGATGATGAAAGACCTTTGTGGTCAGGTATAAGTGTATGTACTTGAATGTCATATAAAATGTTGCAGCCTCAAAAGAGAGCATCATGTGGGTCAAAGTGAGAGAACTGGAAGAAAGATGAGAGCAAGGAACGTATAAATATGTTTTTATGATGAAAAGTCCACTAGAAAGCTTATGACTTTTGGAGATGTGACAGTGAGGGACTTGATGCTCCCTAGATTCCAGAAGGTTAATAAGTTAAGGTAAATGAAGGAATGGGGAAGCAGACTGAAAAGAGATCAGTTTCTCAAATTTTAATGAGTCACCTGGGACCTTGTTAAAAATGCACTTTCTGAGCAGCAGTCTGGGATTCTTCTTTTCTAACAAGCTGTCAGGTGATGCCAATGTTGCTGGTCGTCAGATCCATGTGCCCAGTCCCAACTAGGGTGTAGAATTCCCCGTAGAGAGGTCTGGGAGCCATTGATTAGTTCAAGATATAACAGGATCAAGGAAAAGCATTATTTTGCTTTGATTTCTGAGCATGTTTATAGCCAGGGGCATCAAAGAGAGAAAGACATACGAGTCGTAGATTCACACACTATGGCTAAATGAAGAGGAAAGAAGGAGCAAAAGAATGTCAAAGAGGAAGAATCAAGACCGTAGATCTAGAGGTGGCTTCTGAAGAGGAAGGGGGATGGTGAAAGGAAGGAGGGAGGAAAGAAAGGTGTTGGCTAGGAAATTTTGGAGTTGAGGGAACTTGAGAGAAACCACTTTAGACGGCCTCAGTATGTTTGCGCTGGAACCAGAGATTAGATGATTGCTGCTCCTGAGATTACTGGGAGCAGGAGGGAGCGCTCAAATCAGGGTAAACTACAGCCACTCGTTTCTCCTTTTCATAACTACCAGGCATCAAAGATGGATATTGCATTGGTTTCATTATTTAAATGCAGTCAATTTGAATAGGCAAGCACTGGCTGTTATTTTTTAAGATAATTTTTTTGGTAAGATAGTTGCTTCACAAAAATTCTTTGAGAGCTAGCATGGTACACCAAGCAAAACTAATTTTCAACTTGAGAAATGAGAGTTCATTCCTTAAATGCTAAAATTGTGATTTTCAGCAAATGTCACACTGATTTTGAAATATAAGAGATTTTTGATATCTAATAATGAATGCAGTGGCAATTAAATTTCCTATTCAGTAGCCATATTTCAGTATTTAAAGCTCATTATACATTTTACATATACCTTCTTGCATGAGTGGATCAAGAAATTGAAAGATGGCTAAACTAGAGGATGCAAGAAATGTAGGTATATCAGTAGGCCACATGGGTATGAAGAAAAAGAGTATTTTTTAAACTATTATTCTACAACCTGTATATCCAATGTGATCAATTCATAACACTGTTTCTGATGAGAAAGGCATTCCCCTGAACTGCCATCGCAACTGTGTACTTCCTGAATTATAGGACAAATAGAAGAATTTGACAAATGCTTGTAGTGTAAGGGTATGAATGATTCTGCTGTATTGCATTAAAGAGACGTCAGTACATTCTACCATCAGCTTTCACATGTATCCCCTCAGGGTCATGATTTGTTCCTCTGACTGACAATCATTTTTCTTCCCATCACTCAGCATGTTCACATTCACATACGTGTATTTTTCTGTGTTGTAGTCATCTGAAACACAAATTTTTGAAATCTTAAACTGCATGTTTTATTAAACCTATATAGTCCTATGTTCTTCAGCATTTATAGTGTATTCATATTTCTGTCTTGTTGCTGTCCTAACCACTCAAAATAACAAAGCAGCAAAACCTAATGTAATAATTTTCAAAGCCAAGCATGGGGATTCAGCTTAGCACTATATCTGCATGGGTATACAGTTGGCTTTATTGTTAATGTGTCACTGATTACATACCCCTTTTGCTTTTTTAGATTCTCTTGGAAAATATCACCTGGAGGTAAAACTTACATATTTTTATCTTGATTTATTAACCACAGATTGTATGAAATCTAAGTTATTTATTATTCACCTTGTTTCAAAACCCATTCAGCCTGCCATGGAAGGAGAGTCTCTTGGTCATAGAACAGTACAGGAGAAAGCAGTACAAACATCCAGAGCAGGTAAATTTTCCAATACATGTCTAACTCTGAAAAGCAGTACACTAAAATATTTGAAATACAGTGTTCTTATTTGTTCTTTTTTTTTTTTTAAGTTTAATTGAAGGGCTTTACATAAATAAAGCAGAAGTTATTGTTGGTGTCCATGTTTGAAAAAAAGGCTTATAAACATTTGAAAAGGAGATTTTAAAAATAAAAGCTTTAACTCAGAAGTTTCTATTTTTATGTTTTGATACCCTGATGTTCCCAGTTTGAAATCCCTGTATTTCTTAGGGAATTCCCAGAGTTTAATTCTTAGGCTCTGAGATTTTTGCAGTGTTTTAAAATGCTTATTTGAATACTAACCTTCATGTACCTAGAGTAAAACTTCACTTGCTTACATGTCAATTGTGTTTTAACTTTATCTCATCTTAACACTGATGATCTTAAGCCAACCAGATGTTCTGATTAGCAGACTGTGTGTGTGTGAAGTCTTTGATTACTAAAAATGGGCAAAGTAACTAATTATACCCTAATGAATATTTCGTAGACTTTTAAAACAGTGATTTTGAAATGTTTTGGTTTTAGGATTCCTCTGTATCATTACAAATTACTGAGAATCCCAAAGAACTTTTGGTTAAATGGGTTGTATCTATTGGTAGTCACATTAGAAGTTAAAGCTGAAAATTTTCAAATACAAATGTACATGATCATGCATCGCATTAGTCATTAGAGCTCTGATGTTATCACATACCATATCTCTGGAACATTACACTGTACACAGGCAGCTTTAAGTCTGTTTAAGTCAGCACAGGCATTGTCTCTATGACCCCATTCCTGATTCCTTTTATCCATGGTCTTCTTTAAACCTTCTTTAAAGTACTTAGTGGTACTCAATAAATAACTATTAAGTAAATAAGGACTATAGAAAGATGATTAAGAGATTGTCCCCTATAGTCTCGGAGCAAAGGGGATAGAGACGTAGATAAGTAATTTACAGCTCGTATGGTAAAGATATACAAGAAAAATCTATAAAGCACTAAGGTAGTCCCAAAGAAAGAGATACGTATTTATCTTGGGAACGATAGCCATAGTAAGGGAGAACTTTACATAGCCGTCTGGGTCCTCCCTCCCTCTTTTTTATTAAGTATTATTGATATACACTCTTCTGAAGGTTTCACGTGAAAAATATTGTGGTTACTACATTCACCTATATTATCAAGTTCCCCTCATACCCCATTGAAGTCACTGTCCATCAGTGTAGTGAGATGCCACAGAGTCACTAGTCTTCTCTGTGCTACACTGTCTTCCCCATGACCCTCCACACATCATGTCTACTAATCATAATAGCCCTCAATCCCCCTCTCCCTCCCTCCCCACCCACCTCTCCCACTCCTCCTGTTTGGTAACCACTAGTCCTTTCTTGGAGTCTATGAGTCTGCTACTGTTTTGTTTCTTCAGTTTTACTTCGTTGTTATACTCCACAAATGAGGGAAATCATTTGGTACTTGTCTTTCTCCACCTGGCTTATTTCACTGAGCATAATGCCCTCTAGCTCTATCCATGTTGTTGCATATGGTTGGATTTATCTTCTTGTGGCTGAATAGTATTCCATTGTGTATATGTACCAATCTTCTTTATCTATTCATCTACTGATGGACACTTAGGTTGCTTCTGTATCTTGACTATTGTAAATAGTGCTGCAATAAATATAGGGGTGCATATGTCTTTTTGAATCTGAGAACTTTTCTTTGGGTAAATTCCTAGGAGTGGGATTCCTGGGTCAAATGGTATTTTGATTTTTAGTTTTTTGAGGAACCTCCATACTGCTTTCCACAATGGTTGAACTAATTTACATTCCCACCAGCAGTGTAGGGGGGTTTCCCCTTTCTCCCTATCCTTGCCAGCATTTGTTGTTCATAGTCTTTTCAATGTTGGCCGTCCTAAGTGGTGTGAGGTGATATCTCATTGTGGTTTTAATTTGTGTCTTTTCATGTGCCTGTTGGCCATCTGAATTTCTTCTTTGGAGAAGTGTCTGTTCTGATCCTCTGTACATTTGTTAACAGGGTTAATTGCTTTTTGGGTGTTGAGGTGTGTGGGTTCTTTATATGTTTTGGATGTTAACTCCTTGTTGGATATATCATTTACAAATATATTCTCACATACCTTAGGATGCCTTTTTTGTTCTACTGATGGTGTCCTTTGCTGTACAGAAGGTTTTTAGTTTGATGTAGTCCCATTTGTTCATTTTTGCTTTTGTTTCGCTTGCCCAAGTAGATGTGTTCAGGAAAAAGTTGCTCATGTTTATATTCCAGAGAGTTCTGCCTATTTTTTCTAAGAGTTTTATGGTTTTATGACTTACATTCAGATCTTTGGTCCATTTAGAATTTACTTTTGTATATGGGGTTAGACAATAATCCAGTTCCATTCTCTTATGTAGATATCCATTTTTGCCAATGTCAGTTGTGGAAGAGGCTGTCATTTCCCCACTTTATATCCATGGCTCCTTTATTGTATATTAATTGACCATATATGCTTGGGTTTATGTCTGGGCTCTCAGTTCTGTTCCATTGACCTGTTGGTCTGTTCTTGTGCCAGTACCAAATTGTCTTGATTACTGTGGCTTTGTAGTAGAGCTTGAAGTCGGGGAGTGTAGTCTCCCCAGTTTTATTCTTCCTTCTCAGGATTGCTTTAGCTATTGGGGTTCTTTTGTGGCTCCATATTAGAACTATTTGCTCTAGTTCATTGAAGAATTTTTATGTAGAATATCATGTCATCTACATAGCAGTCTGAATCCTAAGAGATGAAAAGGAGTTTTTCAAATAGTAGAGTCAAACGTTTTGCATAAAAGGGAGGGTATGCTCTAATAAGGGCATAAAACATAATAATTTTGGTTCCTTACTAATGTAGCTGAAGCTTAGCATGTTGCTAAAATGGTACAATTCTGAGGTAGAAAATAGAGTATGTTGTGGCTTTATATGTTTCTACTGTATTTTAAAAGTTTGTTTTGTTTCTGATTTTGTTTACTGATATTGTATGAATTGATTTTTTAATGAGTCTTTGAGAAGTTTATATGCTTTTATCCTGGCAATTTCTAGTATTTCTCAAATATTTGTTGAAGTTGTAGACAGTTTAGAAGTATTTCCTAAATAACTAAATATTCAGCTAAAGATGAAGCTTAATTTGAACTCTCAATTGATAAAATGTTATTTTCTGTTTAAATTTAAGATTATGGCTTTTATTGACCCATTCTATGTGGTTCATTTTTACCAAATATATCCGTTTGTCAGCAGAACAGGACTTAGAAATTACATCAGTGGAAGAAGAAAGTCCTGATGAAAGTGAATATAACCACCTGCAGGTATGTAAAATTTTTTATTTAATTTCTTGTTTTTTTGCTATGCTTTAATATTGTAACATAGTTCAAATGAAATTACCTTTTGAACTTGCCTTTCAGAGTCAATAGATCATCACTCAGTAAGAAGTCTGTAAAATTTTACTACTTGCAGAAATGAGTGAGGAATGTAATAGAATATATCTCTATATTCAGATCTTCCTCATACGCTAAACTGTGAGGAAATGTGGATCAAAGTAGGCAAATTAGAGTCCAAAAATAATTTAAAACTCATCACAAATGAGCTAAAGCAGAAGTTTGGTAATTCTTAGGAAAAAGAACTGTAGGCATTTTAATATGCCCAAATATATGCTGATCTAAGGCTTACTCCAGGGTAACTGAATAGGTTAGATTTCAGACCGTAAAGTCAATTTTTAAGTGTAGTTTGCTTTATTATTCTTTTAATTTGTGCCTTCTTTGTTGTAATTTGGAGAAAGGCCTTTCTAATTCTGAGATTCTTGAAAATTCTCAGCTTTTTTTTACTTTTTTGGACTTACTGTCTGCAGTTAAATTTTTGAACTGTTGGTAATTTATGCCTGTAAAGTTTGATGTTTGGATCCAAATTTTTTTTCATACACTGTCAAAAGAAGAAAATTGAACACAAGTATCAAAACAAACAAGATAAACTGAAGAAATACATCGGAAAGCAGGAGTACTCAGAAGAGAGATTATCCCAACTACAACGTGAAAATGAGTTGCTCTGACAGCAACTGGATGATTCTCAGAACAAAGCTGAAGATAATAAAAAGATACTATGTAACATCCTAAACCTGTTCGAGAAATCTGTAGAAGAACTTCAAACTGAATACAAAAAATGTTTTATGCTAATAGGAAAAAATAAAGAATTACTCAATGATTGTAGTCATCTCAAATAAAGAATGAATCAAGGTGAAAATAAGGAAAGAGAACAAGAATAAGTATCTAGGAAAATAAGCATTTTTCAAGATTCCTGAAAGAAAATTCAAAGTAATATTTGATTATGGAAAAATGTTGAGTCTAGTGGATATAAAAATAATATAGACAATAAATCAGCTCAAAAGCATACTTTGTATGCAGCAAAAAAATTAGACCTGGCAGGTGCTTATTTTGAAGAAAGACATTTGTGTTGACTATGAAATTTTAAGAGGTTAAGTTATAAATTTTTACTGATAGTAATAATTTAGTCTTACACTGCTAAAATAATTTTAATTTTTGTGTCATCACATTTTAATACCATGATGAAGCAGATAAGTGGAAATGCTCATAAAATGAACCTCTAGATTCAATTAAGTGGATCACCTTGAAAGTTATTCCAGATTTCCCAGATGAGATGAAGGGCAAATGCTGTATATGTCACAGTCCTTTTCCTTCAGTAGCTTTTATACATTTTTAGTTGGTATAATTTTATTTTGATTCATGTCAATTTGAATTAAATTTAGAAACATTTTAGTGTCAAATCATGTGTTCTTATGATGTCTAACTGTTTAAAGGCATCTACTTTCTAATACATCTTAATTTGGGACAAATGTGCTGAGGTATAGCAAAACAACACTTGATTTAATCTTCCCAGTGCTATTTATAGTTTTCTTCAAACATTTTTACAAATAGTTTGCTCACAATTATCATTTCAAGGAGAAATGTAGTTAAGGAGAGATTATAAGACCTAGGTCTGTACATAACAAACTTACTAGACATAAGTGTGTCCAGTACAAAGAGAACTCTGGCTGTGATTGGAGCTTGTTTTCAGACTAATCCACAGTGGCAGGATTTGTGTATAGCAGGAATGGAGTGCATTATAGGAGCCAAGGTCAGGGAGGCAGGTAGAGGCCCGGTTACCTGGGGCCTGAGTCCCATTGGCATGACTTCACATTTATTCTCAGATGGGGATCTGTTGAAGGACTTGAGCAGAGGATTCAATATGTGAGGAACTCTGAAGTCAATTTAAGTTACTAGGAAAAAAAGAAACCTTTTCACAATGTAGAATTTACCACCCCAAGTCCGATTCACATGCCTTTTGTTTTGTTTTGTTTTGTTTTGAGACTTCACTAGGTGGGAAAGCTCTGCAAATTCTTAGGGGGAGCGGATAGTGGGGCTGAATTCATTGTCTTATGTACAGAATATTGAACAGCAACTCATTTTCACATTGTAGTTGGGATAATCTCTCTTCTGAGTACTCCTGCTTTCCGATGTATTTCTTCAGTTTATCTTGTTTGTTTTGATACTTGTGTTCAATTTTTTTCTTTTGACAGTGTATGAAAAAAAAATTTGGATCCAAACATCAAAATGACAGGAGGATCACACCAAATTCAATAAACAGGAATGTGTATGCATGAGGAAAACGTGAATTGATGAATGCAGTGATATTTTTCAAAACATGTATGTTAGAGTGGTGTATTATTAACATAGTTTAATAATGTGACTTACAAAAGCAGTAACAGAAATATCTCCAATATCTTATTAGGTAATAGTAAGACAACTCCAGCAACAACGGGATGACACCATAATACAACAACCTAATTTAGAGGCTTTGCTAGAGGTTACCTCATATTGCTGTACTAATGTAAAAGGTAAGACATGGTACTTAAGGAAGAAATGAAATAAATTCATAAGTCAAATATGTATGAAATTTAACATATTAACATTTAATCTAGAGCTGATTAAATAATACACAATGTTTTAGAATACTAATTTCTGTGGATAGCTTTCTTTTATATTTTCATTATAATAAATTTATTATAATTTTACTGTCTTTACAATGTACTTTTTAAACTCTGACTTTAGTCCTGCTATTTATATTACACATTTTTTCTTACATTTACCCTCAGAAAAGCTGAAAATTATGCATCATTCCTCACATCAGTTGAGACTTTGTCTTTTTAGTAACCAAACATTGTTTTTTTAATAAATCTCTCTTTTGCCATGATGACGGAAGCCAGATAAAATCCGAGGATAATGTTTAATGGAATGTTTCAGAAAATTGTCATTTTTCTCATCTTCACCATGTGAATGGATATAGAATCTGTGTACATTTATTTCACAGATTTCAGGATAATCTGTACAAAAGGTCATTATATAAACCAGTTGAAATTAAATACTTCCATCATTTCCTTTCCCCTTTAGATACCCTGTAAAAATGTAGATTCAGATTATGTACAGTATGTACCCCAAAATAGAGAATTAAGAAAATTATCTGCATCCAGCCATTGGGCTTTTTTAAGTCTTTTTGAGATATAATTCATACACCATAAAATTCACCCATTTAAAATGTCCAACTCAGTATCTCTGAGTAAATTCACAGATTTATGTAACTGTCCCTGAAATCAAGTAGAACATTTTCATCACCCCAAGAGGAAACCCCCATCCCTTAGCCACCACCCCCACCTCCCATCTTCCCCAGTTCCAGGCAAGCCACCAGTCTACATTCTATCTCCAAGGTTTGCCTACTCTGGATATGTCATACAAGTGGAACCACAATTTGTGGTCCTTTGTGACTAGCTCTTTCACTTAACATAAAGTGTTCAGGGTTCATCATGTTACAGCACATATCAGTACTTCATTTCTTTTGTCAACAATACTCCATGGTTTGGTGTAACCACTTATTGGTAAATTGGTGGACCTTTGGGTTGTGTCTACTTGTTGACTGTTAATAATGATGCTATGAGCATTCATTTGCAAGTTACTGGGTGGACATAGGTTTTTCTTTCCCTGCCACTTGATTTTATCCTGAGTTAACTGGGCTGATCTCACTGTCTCTTGACCTTTTCTCATGTGCCTTTTCTGTTTCTCAGTTTCTGATCCTCTTGCCTAATCCTGAATTACTCAAACCTGCTCACACCTCTGTTCTCCTGAAGCTCTAACTGTTCTCATTGGCCTTTACCCTTATCGGCATTTATCATCTAGTCTGTGCAGAACAATTCATCTCCCTGCAGATACATTTTGGACATATACATTGTCTCTGTTTCCTCTACTTAAAGCAGTTGGTTTTATAGATTTCTGGAAGGATGGTAGCATGTGTTTATCCCTTTAAATATTTCAGTTTCTATCATTATTATTACAAAATTGATCTTTAAGAATGATTCTCACTAGATAATCATTTTATTTTTAAGAATGGTTCATATAAAACTAATAAGAGGAAAAGAAAACTTGTCATTTAAAAACTGTACCATACTCTTGGATAATATTGTTTACTTTAGAATATCTTAAACAGATTGTTATTCTTTGAATTGTCATATTATATGAGTACTAAAATAAAAATGATTCAAATTTATTTTTATAATGAGATTTAATTCAATTGAGGTTCTAATAAATATATTAAACTTCAGGTCTTTTTTTCACATTTAAATTGCTCTCTGAATCATTAGCTCAAAACTAAAGAAAAAATATGCTATAATTATTCACATTATGGTTATTTAAAAATGTATTATTTTAACTTGCTTTAGGTAGAACCAGCACCACAAGAGAAGTTAGAGCATTTGAGAGAGCATGATGATGCTTCATGTGGAAGGCAAATGGAACTCAGAATTAAAGATCTAGCATCTCAACTCTCCAAAAAAATTTCTCAAGGGGACTGTATTAAAACTGAATTGGAGAAATATAAACAATTCTACCTAGAAGAATGGAAGATTATCGCGTCATTGGCAAATCAACTAAACAAGTATGTCAAAACAGAATCAGAGAAAATAAATTAAGCTCATTTTAGTTTGCCTCTGAAGCATTATTTCTGTTGAGCCAAGTTTATAAGATTAGTAGGAAGTGAAAGCTAAATGGATAGCATATTCTGGAAAATGATGTCTGTAAATGAACTTACCTTTAAAATGTTTGTCCAACACAGTTTGTATCTCTTCTCCCTTTGTTTTAAATGACTTTATTTTTCCCTTTTAATATTTTTGTAGTTAACCTGATCTACCAGTCTTGAAGCTCAGTGTTTTTGAAGCTTTGTAACTTAGATAGTGATATTATTATAAAATTGCTTCCTAAAGAATTCCACTAAATGGAAATATTAATGAGTTTACCCCTTTTTGGAAGATTACATCTTAAACTCAAAGGGCCAAGTACTACTACTCAGCTGTCTTGCCTGAGGGTTTCAGCTCCAGGCAAGTTCACTATGGATTCAGTGAGACCAGGAAATGACAATGGAACGTTCCTGGGGTTAAAGGGTTTCTACCTGGCTTTATTCTCCCAGCAAGAGTTGGACACTAGAATCTCATGCATCCAACAGTATGCAGGTCCGTAATCCTCATCTCTGCCTCTGGGCAGGTTTCTTTATGTAATGACTCAGTCAGTAATAGCTTATTGCCTAGGGTATGAAAGCAGTAGCCTAGCAGCAGGCCAATTAAATCAGAGCAGTTAGGTTCTGGTGAGGATCCTGGCAATAGGAACTTCCATTTTCCTCACTTAGCTCACCCGTTGCTTGGAAGTTTTCTTTTCCTGATTGTAATCTTTGGTGTTACCACTAGAGGGCTCCTTGGAAGAAGTTATCCTTTATACATTTTCTGCTCTACATAAAGGCATGCATGTGAAATAAAGAAAGACTGACAGGGATGAAGAATAGTATAATTCACAAAGTGGTTAAAAATAACACTGTGGTCTGCCTGAGGGGGTGCAGCCTCTGTCCTCGGCACTGCCACCACTCCAGCCTCTGCTCTCTGCTCTCCTGCAGTCTTGCAGCCATGCTACTATGTTGCCCAGAGCACTGAGCAGAGCTCTTTATATAGATTCAATGATAATGTATTGCACACACGTATAGTGAGACAGTGGACCAGTAACAGGTGGGAATCCTGGCCATAGGAACCTTCACTTTATCCACACTCTTATTTGAATGTTTGGTAGAATGCACCTGTGAAGACTTCTATTCTTGGACTTTTTTTTTTGCTGGGAGGTTTTTTTCTTATTATTACTATTCAGTTTCATTACTGGTAAGCAGTCTAATCAAATATTCTATTTGCTCCTAATTCAGTCTTGGAAGATTATGTTTCTAAGGATTTATCCATTTCTTCGAGGTTGTCCCATTTATTGGCATGTAATCTTGTGTACAAATCTCTTATAGTCCTTTATATTTTTGTGATGTCAGTTGTAACTTCTCTTTTATTTCTGATTTTATTTGTTTATTTTTTTATAAGTATGGCTAAAAGTTTACTAATTTTATCTTTTTGAAGAATCAGATCTTAATTTCATTGATCTTTTCTACTGTTTTCTTCAAGTCTGTGTTTCAGTTAATTCCACTGTAATCACTATGATTTCCTTCCTTCTACTAATTTTGGGCTTTTTTGCTCTGTTATTTTCTAGTTCTTCAGTTCAGGAGTAAGGTAAGATTGTTTACGTAAGGCTTTTATTCTTTCTTGACATAGGCCTGTATTGCTAATAACTTTTTTTCTTAGAACTGCTTTTGTTGTGTCCAAAAGATTTTGGAATGTTATGTTTACATTTTCATTTGTTTCAAGGTATTTTTTAATTTCCTCTTTCTTTGTTGACCTATTGGTTGTTCAGCAACATGTTTAGCTAAACATGTTTGTTTTTTACAGGGTTTTTCCATGTACTTGATTTTTAATTTAATGCCATTGTAAAAGACGCTTGCTAAGATTTCACTCTTATTAAATTTATTGAGACTTGTTTTATTGCCTAGCAAGTGATACGCCCTGCAGAATGTTCCATTTGCATTTCAGAAGAATATATTCTGCTGTTTTTAGATGGAATGTTTTGTATATATCTGCTAAAGTTCATCTGCTGTATCAGTCCAAGTCATTTCCTTACTGATCTCTTGGGATTATCAATCTATTGACGTAGGTCTAGTGTTGTTACAGTTCACTACAATTGTTGTGTTACCGTCAATTTTTCCCTTTATGTGTGTGTTGATATTTAAATGCTCCTATGTTGGGTACATAGATATTTGTTGTGGCAGGGTGAAAGCCAATTGGAGGGGCACCTGCCAGGGTGGGAATGTTACGTGGGAAGTCCGCAGGTGAATGCGGTGGCAGGCTGAGTGGTGCTAGCAAAGTAGATGGAGAGTGTCAGAATTTCCTTCATACATTAGCCTACTTACAATTGGATGATGAATTGCAATGGTTTAAATGGGCAAACTCACTTGATTTTATTACATTTTTGTATTTATTTTTGTAACATTTAAAATTAAAATAAATTTTAACTTAAAACTATGAGTAGATATTGAAACTGTTAACTCTGTGTGTGTGTATGTGTTTAGTATATATGTATTTATCAAATTGGTCTCAAAAAGACAATGGAACATTATTTTTCAACCTGTAACCTCAATTTTAATGGTACCCTGTCAATAAATTATTGTTGAATAAACAAACATATAATGTATTTATTGCTGTCATTATTGGCTTCTTTATATTTCTTTCTAAAAGTTCCTTTCACCCTTTTCTGTCTTGAGAGTGGGGGCTGTTCTGAATAATGTGCATTAATTATAGAGTCAAGGTAGAAGAAAATATTTTTTAAGTGTTGTATAGTTATACTTCTTGTTGGAGCTGTGGTGGGGTAGGTGGTAAATGACACCCCTCTTCACCTCCTGAGTTGAGAACACAGGAGTCAGGTAGATGAAGAGAGACTTAAGAGCTTCATTACTAACACATACTAAAGAATTAGAGGATGTGTTTAAGATGTGCAACCTGACAGGCATCCCAACACTTCATCCCAGATTTTCATACCACTTCCTCACACAGTTGTAAATGGAGGAAACAAATGCCTGTCGCCTGTCACAGGCACAGGCTACTTACTGCAGAGAGCAGGCCCAAATTCATGCTCCTGTGGGCAAACACATCTTATCAAAGAAGAGTTTCAGGACTGAGTACATGCTGCTTAGTTCCTTTTCTCAGAATCACCCATTGTGAGGAGGTAAATCTCTCCTCTCATGAAGAAGATAGAGTACAATTCTTCACATGGACGATTAAGGCCAGGGAAATGCAGGTTCTCCTAAAATTTCGGACTGGATTTAAATTATAATTGAAATCAATCATGTCTTTGTACCTATCAACTTATCATGAGAAGTTGGACAGAAAATACACCAGATGGTAAAGAGAAATCTGTTTTATTTCAAATTTTGCTATAAGCAACCCACCACATGGATAATTTACTTGTTGACTGATTTTGGTAAACCAAGTTTTATTTGGAGGAAATGAATAATTATTTTACTGAAGAATTTCCTCAATTACAGTTTCCTTGATCCAACTAAAGATTTTTGTCTTCAAGGTCCCTGTCCTGAATTAAAAAAATGTGTGTCTTACAAATTGAGTATATTGGCTGCTAATAGGAGTTAGGGTATTAATTTCTCTTGCTTTATTTTTATTTATGACTTTAAGACTTATAGCTTAGTTATAAAGCTATTTTGTGACTCAGGCCAAAACATTACTGGGCTGCATGACAAGGTTTTACATACTCCTCTCCGAGTTACAGTTAAAAATCTATGTATTTTTTTCTGAATTTGAGGAACTCGCTGTTGTAGAACTCTAGGCTCCTTAGGAAGACCTAAAGCCTGTATTTCTGGCCTGCACCTCATTGGTTTTGTGACCTTAGGCAAGCTACTGTGTCACTAAGCCTTTGTTGCCTCTTGTGTAAAATTAGGGACTTTGACTAGATCAGTGCATTTCCTACCTTAAAATTTTTTTTTCAAACAATAGAGGGTTTCTTTAAAAAAATTAAAAATTACATCAAACTATTGTATAAAACAGAGATAAAGAATGCTGTCCAGCTAGAGAGATGGTGTGGCAGTGTCCCCAGTGGAACCTTAGATTTCTAAGAACATAGTTTGAGGACCAACAGTTGTGAGAAAATCCTTCTAATGAAAAATCTTTTGCATTAAATCTTGCTGATATTTTGTTTTCTTGTGTATAATTTACTCCCTTTTCTCTGTTTTTAATAAATGGAAAAGTATAAATAAAATTGCAGATGTATTCTCCTGCTTAACAGACTTTGAGCTACTTCCACCATCAGAACACAGTCCTTACCCAGAAGTCAACCTAAAGGTCAAGGAAGTAAATATTTAGGAAAAGAGACTTTGGGAAAAGGTAATTTATGGTGGTAGTTGGTAGTTCCTCTATTTTTCCTTTCTTCAAGCAGATATTCTGAAATCTTTGTGTCCATATGAATAAAAAGAGATTTTGTAGTCATAATACAGATAGGAAAATGATTTCACTTAACTTTTTGCCAGAATTTTTACATGACATTGTTACAACAGTCCCACTTTCTTCATTTTATGTATTTAACATCCTGTGCTAAAAAGTCAATAGCACAGATTATACCTTAAGATTTTAATTTTCTAAAAATATAAGAATAGAAAGTCCTTTTTAAGGAAAAATTCATTAGATTAAAAAAACTGATTAAGCTTCTACAGGGCAGTTTTTCTAAGAATTGCAAAGTACTGCAGTCAGCGAATAGTATGACTTGATTTGTTTAAATTTCTTCTTACCAGTAAGATCGAATATCACCTTTCTGAGATGATGTATATTCAACACACCAATATTGTGCTTTTTGTCAGATTAATCAGAATAGCATTACAGATATGTTATCTAAAATAGGAATTTATTTTATTCATGTGATTATTTTTCTATATAAGCAATCCCCAAGTTGTCTAGTCTCTAAAAATATTATTTAAAGGCTATATTTCATCAGCTATGTGTCACTTACATGATAATGTCTTGTTTAACTTAAAAATTACAATTAATATTTGACTTATTTCAGATGAAGCAGGAATTAGAAGAAAATATAACTAGAGAACTAAAAGAAGATATGTTACCAAAGTTTATGAATTAAATTTAGATGTCATTACTTTCTGAAGTGAACTCTGAATAGTAAATAGAAACCCTTTCCATTGTTTGGATAATAGGTATTACATTAAATATTTGTTTCTTATACATATGTAATGAGAAAAGGTGAGCGCATAGCCATTCATAATGAAGAATATACTTCTTCCTCATTTGTTCAGCATGTTCCATAGTTTTTTAAAAATCTCGACACATCTGTGGATCTGTTATTTTTCGCTATACCTTTCCTTTACTTCTGCTATTCCTATGAACTCTCATCCTGCACTTCTCAGAACACATAGGCTTTGTCAGCTTCTCATGTTTCTGGTAGTGATTTAACTAATAGGCAATTACAGTTCAAATAAGTGTCACTTGAAGGGTGACATTTAAATCTACAGCCATTGATTTGGTCATTGGTTTTACTTTTTACTGTCAGGAAAAATTCCAAATACCTTAGCAGGGAATAAGAACACCCAAATCAAATCTGGTGCTTGCCAATTCCTTCAGTGTTATCTCCTGCTACTTACCCTACTCTGTCCATTTGCTCTAGCATGTCACCAAAAGTAGACTACTTACAATTCCACAACTGTTCTTCCTCACCTCTAGCTCTCTTCTTCCCTCTCTCTGGCACAACTTTGTCTTGTCCTACAGGTATCAATTTACATGTCACCTTCACCAAACAGCCAATACTAACATAAAACTGGGATGTCTCCTCTGTGTGTTCTAATAGTATCCTGTTTAATACCTGTCATGGTATACCAGACTGTATGGGATCTGCTTGTTGGTCTGTTTTTCTGGTTTATAGCATATGGCTGTCATGGTGAACTGTGTCATCTATCTTGTACAGTTCCATCTTGTAATAAGAAAACCAGAAGTTATGATACTTAGCCATAATAGGAATTAATTGTGTGTAACCATGGGCAAGTTACATTTCCTACAAGTCTTGTCTTTTGTACTGCAGTTGTATACAGATATTTTTCATTTTTAATGCTCATAAAGGTCCCAACTTTTTTTACTCATACATGTTAACTCTGAAGTATTTCATACAAAGTGTATAAATTTTTCCATTTCTTTCCAGCTGCTGCTGAATTTGAATCTGAATCCTGTATACCTGCTCCTCTAGGATCTATGAATGGGTTAACTCCAACTCAAGCTCTACTTTTGAAGATGTCAAAGGAATATGCAGATTTTGAGGAAAAATATGATCTGAAAGAAATGTAAAATGTACTTGTCTGATGGAGGGGAAAAAGATAGCTGGCAGCAAGAGAACTGAGGCAGAAACCACCTCCCCAAACCACATGTAACAAAAATACAACAAATACAACTAATCCTGAAAGAGCGACCCAAAAGATGACTATGACAGACTGCCTACATCTGGGGAAAAGAGAAGACCTCACAGAAAAGGACAAAGTAGCAAAGCCCCGACCCCGCAGGACCCAAGGCCTCCCCCAACGCAAGCTCACAGGTGAGAGAAAGAGAAATAGAGCAGGGAGGGAGTAGAAGCCCAGGACTGCTAAACTCACATGCCTGGAGATTGGCTCTGGGAGCAGGAACCCACATTACATGGTACTTTGGAGATTAGAGTGATTGGAAAGCAAAGATGGGCAGAATACTCAGAGATACTGTTATATCAGCCACTTGGGGAGAACAGGAACCCACAACTGGCCACAGCAGGATAAAAGGAAGGCAAGCACTTTTAAAGACATCCCAACAGTGAGATAGATGGGTGCTAAAGGGCAAGGATTATACAGAGCTTGCTGCTAAGGAGGAAGGACAGATGGAAAAAATCATTCCTGCACACTCAGCCCAGCAGGATAGGAACATTCAGGACCATCAGATGCTCCATCCTCCTGGCTGGCAATGCAGTGCCTAGGCAGACCACTGTGATAGGCAGCTTGCCGCTCATTTCTCCCAGCAGCCACCAGTCCGCACACCTGATGCCACGACTGCACCAGGCCAGCTGGAGGGCAGCCCCACCTAGGGTACCTACAGGGGCATAACAGAGGTTCCTCCCTCCATGCTCAGCCCACTGGACCTGGCAGTGGATGCAGGCACCGTAGCCAGGAAGCATGAAAGAGCTTTTTACTCCTGACAGGAGCAACTGCTGTGCATCTGTGACCCTACCATCGCTCCAGATACTGGGTAGCTCCAGAAAGCAGAGCTTCTGGGCACTAGAGGGTGCCACTTACACAGTTATTATTCCATAGTGATCATTAGAATTATGAAACAGCAAAAGAATTTTGTACAAAGCAGGATCCCTCAAACACCAGAAAGAGGCCTCAGTGAAAGTAAAATCACAAATCTTCTTGATAAAGATTTCAAAATAAAAAGCATAAACATGCCCATGGAGCTACAGAAAAATATTCAAGATCTCAGAAATGACTTTTGAGAGAGAAATCTGAAAAAATACAGTATCTGAAATGCAACACACAAAGGAGGAATTTAAAAGCAGATTAGAAGAGGTACAGGAGATTGTCAATAGAATAGGACTAGAGAACAGGAATACAGAGAAGCTGAGGCAAAGAGAGAAAAAAGGTTCTGCGAATGAAAGAATAAGACAACTCTGTGACCAATCCCAATGGAACAATATTCACATAGGGGTACCAGAAGAAGAAAAAGAGAGCAAAGGAATAGAAAGCATATTTGAGGAAATAATTGCTGAAAACTTGCGCAATCTGTGGAAGGAAATAGTCGCTCAGGCCATGAAAGTGCACAAATCTCCCAACTCAAGGGACCCTAAGTAGACAACACCAAGACATATAATAATTTAAATGGCAAAGATCAAGGATAAGGACAGAGTATTAAAAGGATCCAGAGAGAGAAAAAAGATCACATACAAAGGAAAGCCTATCAGGAGATTTTTCAGCAGCAAGCTTACAGGCCAGAAGAGAGTGGCATGACATACTTAATGAAATGAAACAGAAGGGCCTCCAACTGACAATACTTTACTCGGAAAGATTATCACTTAAATTTGAAGCAGGGATTAAACAATATCCAGATAAGGAAAAGTTGAGGGAATTTACCTCCTACAAACCATCTCTACAGAGTATTTTAAAGGGACTGCTCTAGATGGAAGTACTTCTAAGTCTAAATAGCTGTCACCAGAGAAAATAAAACTACAGGAAAGGAAGTAGACTAATTAATTACTAAGAAAATGCAAAATTAAATCAGCTACCCTAAAAGTCAGTCAAGGGATACACAAAGAATATAGGATATGACACCTAACATAAACAGAGTGGAGGGAGAAGAAAAATAAGGGAGAAAGAAAAAAGAGCCTTTAGATTATGTTTGAACTACTGTAATGAATGAGTTAAGTTAGATAGTAAAGAAACTGCCCTTGAACATTCGGTAACCACAAATATAAAGCCTGCAATGATAATAAGTACATATCACTCGATAATCACCCTAAATTACAGAATGGATAAAAAAGCAAGCCCGATCTATATGCTGCCTACAAGAGACTCACTTCAAACCCAAAGATACAGACTGAAAGTGAAGGGATGGAAAAAGATATTAATGAAAATAATAGGGAGAAAAAAGCAGGAGTTACAGTACTTGTGTCAGAAAAATAGACTTCAAAACCAAGAAAGTAACGAGACAAAGAAGGACATTATGTAATGATACAGGGGTCAGTCCAACAATAAGATATAAAGACTATAGATATCTATGCACCCTACATAGGAACACCCAAATACGTGAAACAAATACTAACAGAATTAAAGGGGGAAATAGTATACAATGCAATCTTTTTTAGGAGACTTCAACACACCATTCATTCCAAAGGACAGATCAACCAGAGAGAAAATTAGTAAGAGACAGAGGCACTGAACAACACATTAGGACAGATGAACCTAACAGACATCTAAGGACACTCCACCCAAAAGCAGCAGATACACATGCTTCTCAAGTGCCCATGGAACATTTTCCAGAATAGGTCACATACTAGACCAGACCACAAAAAGAGCCTTAGTAAGTTCAAAAGATTGAGAACATGCCAGTCAGCTTCTCAGACCACAAAGGTATGAAACTAGAAATAAATTATTGAAAGAAAACAACAACAAAAAAACCCACAAACACATGGAGGCTTAACAACATGGTCATAAATAATCATGGAGGCTTAACAACATGGTCATAAATAATCAATGGATCAATGACCAAATTGAAACAGATCAACAATATAAAGAGACAAATGAAAACAACAACTCAATACCCCAAAATCTGTGGGATGCAGTGAAGGCAGTTCTAAAAGTATATGGCAGTACAGGCTTCCTTAAGAAAGAAGAGCAACTCCAGATGAATAGTCTAACTCACAATTAATGAAACTAGAAAAAGAACAACAAATGAGGCCCAGAGTCAGTAGAAAGGACAGAATTAAGATTAGAGAATAAATAAATAAAATTGAGAAGAATAAAAGAATAAGAATCAATGAAACCTGGAGCTGATTCTTTGAGAAAATAAAATAGTTAACATCTATCCATATTTTCAAGGAAAAAAGAGAGTGTACACACATAAACAGAATCAGCAATGAGAAAGGAAAAATCACTACAGATACCACAGAAATACAAAGAATTATTAGAGAATACTAAGAAAAATTACATGCTAACAAATTGGATAATCTAGAAGAAATGGAAAACTTTCTAGAAAATTATAAGATTCCAAGACTGACCCAGGAAGAAACAGAAAATTGGAACAGACAATTACCAGCAATGAAATTGAATTAGTAATAAAAAAACTACCTAACAACAAAACACCTGGAATAGAAGGCTTTCTCTGATGAATTTTATCAAACATTTAGAGAAGACCTAATACCCATCCTCCTTAAAGATTTCCAAAAAGTGGAAGAGGAGGGAATACTTCCAAACTCACTCTATGAGGCCAGCGTAACTATAATACCAAACCAAGCAAAGACAACTGAAAAAAAAAAGAAAGAAAATTACAGACCAATCTCCCTGAATAACATAGATGCAAAAATCCTGAACAAAATATTAGCAAACTGAATTCAAAAATACATGAAAAAGATCATCCATCATGATCAAGTGGGATTTATTCCAGGGATGCAAGGATGGTACAATATTCAAAAATCCATCAAGGTCATACACCACATCAACAAAAGTAGGACAAAAATCATGTGGTCATCTCAATAGATGCTGAAAAAGCATTTGACAAAATTCAACATCCATTCATGATAAAAACTAATCAAAATGGGTATAGAAGGCAAGTACCTCAATATAATAAGGGCCATATATGACAAACCCACAGTCAACAACATACTTAACAGCAAAAAGCTGAAAGCTTTTCCTCCAAGATTGCAAACCAGACAAGGATGCCCACTCTCCCCACTTCTATTCAACATAGTACTGGAGGTCCTTGCCCCATATGGCAATCAGACAACACAAAGAAATAAAAGGCATCCAGGTTGCTAAGGAAGAAGTTAGCTGTCACTGTTCACAGATGACATGATATTGTACATAAAAAACCCTAAAGAATCCACCCACTCCAACACTACTAGAACTAATAATTGAATTCAGCAAAGTTGCAGGACACAAAATTAATGCAAAGAAATCTGTGGTACTCCTACATACTGAAGATGAACTAGCAGAAATAGAAATCAAGAAAACGATTCCACTTACAATTACATCAAAAAGAATAAAATACCTAGGAATAAACTTAACCAAGCAGGTGAAAGAGCTATACCCTGAAAACTACAAGACACTTGAGAGAAATTAAGGAAGACACCAATAAATGGAAATACATCCTGTGCTCACAGATAGGAAGAATATTGTCAAAATTGTCATCCTGCCTAAAGCAATTACAGATTCAATGCAATCCCTATCAAAATACCAACCACATTCTTCAACGAACTTCTAAAATTCACATGGAACCATGAAAGACCTCGAATAGCCAAAGCAATCGTGAGAAGATAGAATAAAGCTGGGAGGATTACATTGATGGAACAGAACAGAGAGCCCAGTTATAAACCCAAGCATATATGGCCAATTAATATGTGATAAAGGAGCCATGGATATGCAATGGGGAAATGACAGCCTCTTCAACAACTGGTGTTGGCAAAGCTGGACAGCTACATTTAAGAGAATTAAACTAGATTATTGTCTAACTCCGTACACAAAAGTTAACTTGAAGTGGATAAAAGACCTGAATGTGAGTCATGAAACCATAAAACTCTTAGAAGAAAACATAGGCCAAAATCTCTTGGATGTAAACATGAGCAACTTTTTCCTGAATGCATCTCCTCAGGCAAGGGAAACAAAAGTAAAAATGAACAAATGGGATTACATTAAAGTAAAAAGCTTTTGTACAGCAAAGGACACCCATCAGTAGAATAAAAAGGCATCCTACATTATCAGAGAATATATTCGTAAATGACTTATCCGACAAGGGGTTGACATCCAAAATATATGAAGAACTCACAAGCCTCAACACCCGAAAAGCAAATAACCCAATTAAAAAATGGGCAGAGGATCTTAACAGACACTTCTCCAAAGAAGAAATTCAGATGGCCAACAGGCACCTGAGAAGATGCTCCACATCGCTAATCATCAGAGAAATGCAAATTAAAACCACAATGAGATATCACTTCACACTAGTAAGGCTGGTCAATATCCAAAAGACAAGGACCAACAAATGCTGGTGAGGATGTGGAGAAAGGAGAATGTAAACTAGTTTAACCACTGTGGAAAGCAATATGGAGGTTCTTAAAAAAACTAAAAATAGAAATTTCATTTGATGCAGGAATTTCAGTCCTAGGAATTTATTGGAAGAAAAAATCTCAGATTCAAAAAGGCATATGCATCCTTATGCAGCACTATTTACAATAGCCAAGACATGGGAGCAACATGTACATGTAGGCATCAGTAGATGAACGGATAAAGAAGATGTGGTACATATCCACAATGGAATATTATTTAGCTGTAAGAAGAAAACAAATCCTACCATTTGCAACAATGTGGATGGAGGTAGAGGATATTTTGCTCAGTGAAATAAGCCAGGCATTGAAAGACAAGTACCAAATGATTTCACTCATTTGTGCAGTAACACAACAAAGCAAAACTGAAGGAACAAAGCAACAGCAGACTCACAGTTTTCAAGAAGGGACTAGCGGTTAATAAAGGGAAAGGGTGTCAGAAGGGCAGTTGGGGAGGGAGGGAGAAGGGGATTAAGGGGCATTATGATCAGCACACATAATGGAGGGGGGGCATGGGGAAGGCAGTATAGCACAGAGAAGACTAGTGACTACTGCATCTTACTATGCTGATGGACAGTGACTGCAATGAGGTATGTTGGGGGTACTTGATAATATGGGTGAATGTACTAACTACAGTGTTGCTCATGTGAAATCATCAGAAGATTGTATATCAATGATACGTTAATAAAAAATAATAAAACAGCAGCAGACTCACAGACTTCAAGAAGGGACTAGTGGTTACCAAAGGGAAGGGAGTGGGGAGGATGGGTGGGAAGGGAGGGATAAGGGGAAAAGGGGCATTATGATTAGCACACATAATGTAGGGGGAGCATGGGGAAGGCAGTATAGCAACCACAATGTTGTTCATGTAAGTGTATATTAATGATACCAAAAAAAAAAAGACAGTGAAAAGAATGTTTATTTTTTTCTAATGGGATTTTTTTTCTATTTTACTTACAATTTTATTATTTTCTTCAACAAGTGGTCTATTCCTGACTTATCAAGACATACTTGCTAAGAACACCATAATGCCTTAGCCACATGAAAGAAGAAAAAAGAAAGTGGATATACATAAGATCCATTTATGTACTTACTTCTTGCCAAAAGAATTATCATTACTCTCAAACCGATCTAGTTTAACGTAAATCGGTAGGGGCAACTGATAAAACATCTCAAAAAAAAGTATTGCTGCATTCAAATTTTTAAGTACTAAACTCATGTCGTTCTTTAATTTGGGTCTATGGTTTCCATATATCAACAACTCTTAAACTCATTTGCTATTACGTCTCCTTAACCAGGATTCTGAAGAATAACTAACTAGGTCCTAGAAATAACTCTGAAGTAGTTGAAATATCAAGTCAGCAAGAACTCTCCAACAATTTACATTTGTAGGAAGGTCAGATTTTAAGGTAAATCTGGTAAGATTTCTTCTGGTAAATTCCTAGGACTGAAATTCATGCGTCAAATGATATTTCTATTTTTAGTCTTTCACCCAAGTCACTGAACAGTTTTTCTTCTGAAACAAAGTGGATGAGGAGGTACAGTGAAAAAACTGTAAAATTAGCTAGTAGTTCATCTGTCATATGGTCCCACATAACCTCCTTACATTTTAACAGTGACTTCACACTTTTAACCAACCAAACCCAGTAAGGAAATTGCACCTTTTGCTTCAAACTATCTCTATGATCTACAGCAAATCACACAACTTTTTGAAGTTCTCAGTTCCAATCTATTAAATGACTAGATCAGATTGATTCCTTAAAATCTGTTTCCAACTTAAAAATCTATTATTTCTCTCAGACTTTTTCAAATCTCTTTCAAAAGTGATTATGGTACTTCAGAGTGAAACAATATGTTTTTGTCTTTTTCTGACAGCCCACACAGCAAAGTTTTCTAGGCTCTTCCAGCATGTTCAAAATCCTCCTTACAATCAAGAGAAGCTGATTTCCCCTGTAACATGATGATTCCTAAAAATTAATGTCACTGTCTGTGCTAACAGCCTCCTTTTGACCATTCTCCCTGTAGACTCCTGGTCCCAAAGATATTCTGCTTAGTCAAGATGAGTCTCATAACCCATAAAAAGTGTTAAGATTTTGATTTGTCTATATACCTTTATGGGAAACATCAAGGCTTCTGGAAAGTAGTTTTGTACAGCTGGACAACTTATAGCACATAGGATCCTGAAAAGTGCGATAAACTTTGAGAAAAAAATACTAATTTTAGGTTACCAGTCTACCTTTAAGTAAATTCTGAAGCTGAAATTAATGTGTCTGTTTTAAATAGCTGTAAAAGAATTTATTACATTTGTATAAAACAACTCCCTCAACATCTATGCTTTCATTTTCAACTAAATGAAGTTACGGATAAACTTGCAAATGGAGTTGTGGATAAACTTGGGAGGCCTGAAATGAAAAGACTAGTCAATGAAAATGTTGGACATATAAATAGTTTAGTGTGATGCCTATGAATTTGGATTTTTAGCATGTTAGTGGTTAATCTGGGCTTAACCACCTCCCCAACTTACTCGTCTCTACCCCAAATTGTTAATATCAAAACCAGCTCTTCTGGTAGAAAATATCTCCTTCTAGGCAAAACTTATTATCTAGACAAATATTTAAATACCTTGATTTCTATGTTCTTGCAAGTCAAAAGTATTGGACTCTGTAATACTGAGTTTTAAATTAATATTTATTAAATCTGTTAAAAGAGAAAAGTTTTAGTCACAAGACTACTGATTCAGCAAAACAAGAAAAAAATGAATTAGTTGAAATTTCCCACAATCCTTGTCTAAAGGGAGTAAGGGTCTTTTCTAAGCACTGAATAGAGCCTTTCTTCTGCAACAAAGAGTATGAGCTCTGGTGAACAAACTGTAAAGCTAACTACTTCTTTGGTCATATGGTTCCCTGCAACGTTCTTACAGTTTAACAATTAGTGATTGTTGTTTGCACCTTCTAATCAATTATAACCAGTAAAGACATGGTAGCTTCTGCCACTAAAAGTCATGTGAGTCTAAGCATATTCCTAATTTTCAAACAGATTATCAGAACCTAAATCAGAAAGTTTAAAAGTATAAAAGAAAATTCAAGAATTTTCTAATTTTATTAGTATCAAATTTAAATCCCATTAGGTATTAAATACTTATTGAAGTATGTTTATATTTAAATATTTTATACTTCAGAATTGGTAAAGTTACCAGACTCACAAAAATTTAGACAGAAAATATCTTAATACATACTGTACTCATACCGGAACACATGAAGAGCCTCTTATAAAAATAACTAATGTGAGGCAATCTAATCTAGTTTACTGATAGGGGAAAAGCGAAATACTTCCAAATATAGTACCTTAATTTGTCAAGTAATATTCCTGTAACAGTACTTGGATCAAATGGGGAGCACAGATACCACCTAATCTGCTTTATATTAATGTATGGAAATCACCGGGCCGGTGAGGCTGCAGGAAAATGATGAAGATGACAGCAAGTCCACCTACACTCGCAACTTTCTCCTCAGAAAGAACTGTCACCACATTCCCCAATAAACCTCTATAATAAAGATAAATGTGGGGATTATGCCAAGTTTACCCCAAGCTTTTTCTCCTCTTCAAGGCACATTCAGTAAAGAGCTCTCAACACACATCTGATTTGACAAGCATTTAGGTTTTCAGAGAGGGAGATGAAAGTGAAATCATACTTGGGACATTCATGGGCTCTGTGTCAAAGGTCTTTTAGCAGTATTTCAGCTGCTGCATACTAAGACCCAAAGTGGGCAGAGCGTAGAGAACTAGAAAATCATGGTATATCTGCTCTAAAAGGCATCTTTGAAAATCATCTCCTCCAAACTTTTAATTATACAAACATACTTTACACCATATTTGATTAACTTGTAATTTCCTAAGAGCACTTACTCATTTGTGGGAAAGACACACACACATACATGAACAGAAGGACAAGCAGACATAAGTATTCAGCCACAAAATGATAAACTCCATAAATCAGACACAATTCTTTAAATCGATACAATAAATAATGAAATTAGGTTTAATATAAACCTATAATAAATCACTGGGTTTTCATATTTTTCTGAAGGGAAATAGAACAGAAATTACAATGTTATTGAAATATGTGAAATGAAATGAGAGCCTTTCCAAACAAATGAAATATAACATTCAGTAAGCTTTTAAAAATGAACCAGGATTAATTGCTTAGGGTTATTGAAACATTCCCAAAGTGTTCGACTTAATGTTAAATATAATTTACTGCTAAAATGAATTTTTACTTTTTTCTGTCCCACAATGTATATAGAAAGCAAGCTCTCGAGAGCTTCTTGAAACAAAAGCATTCAGAGACTTGGAGGAGGGGGAGGGTAAAAGGGTCAGCAAGGGGCTGGGAACAAATGGCGATCCACTGGGCAGTGGCTGAAGATTTGGAAGAGCAAGTGTATTTCATTTTTATTAATCTTGGGATGTGTACCCAACCGTTTCCAAACACAGAGGTGAGCCATGCTGCTACAGACAAAATTCTCTCTACTACTATATAGAAGGAGTGAGGCAGGGTTTTTGAAGGGGAAAATATAACATTTAGAACTCATACCTTAAGTATGGCTGGAATATCAGGCAAACTTTAAAACTTTCTGAGTACCTTTGAAGTCTTCCCAAAAGATAATCCATACCCAGGAGGGAAAAATAAAGCATATTCAGCAAGCCCAGCTTATTCCAGTCTTTTCAGCAAACCAGATCTAACCCCAACCTATGTTAAAAACCTGGATTCAAAGAAAATGGCATTCATCTCTTCTACTCTCCATTGTTCCTCACCTATACATTTCCATGTAATAGCTCCTCACTTACTGAGGACTGCTCATAATCTTCCTCTCTACCTAAACTTCTATTTTTAACCCTAGGAATCTTTCAACCTCTACGTATTGTCCCTTAGAGCTTCAACAATGAAACATCCTCTGTTCTACTCCAGTCCTAAAACCTGCCCCTTTGTCATCACCCAGAATGGCTCCACCTCAAAAAGGTAGAATCCAGCATTTCACTTTCTGACCATACTTTTTCCTCTTCTCTCTCCTGCCTTCTTATCTAGGACACCTCATAGAGATCTCTAGTCCTAGAATCCCTCAATTTTCTGCCAGCTCCCTCTCCTAGGCTCACTTTCTTCCCCTACTAGCTCTGCAATTAAATAACATGTTACATCTTCCACACCTGTAAAATGGGAATATGTACTTCCTATCAACTCATTTATTCAACAAGTAGTTGAGCCCATTCTTTATGCCAGGCACTGGGAATATACAACAAATAAAAAATAACTCCTTGCCCTCATGGAATTTACATTCTAGAATCTTCTGTAACAACTATAGTTGTTGTGAGGATTAAATAGGTTAGTATTTATAAAGGATAACACACAGAACATAACATGCAACATTTGCCACAACAGATCATCTAAACTGCTCTAAATCAATACCTTAGCTTCCCTACACATCATTTTTCATTGTACCAGCCTGGTAAAACCTCAGTCCTAGGTGAATGCTACGTTCTGATCTCCATCACTCATTTAGGCTACAGAGGGCATCTAAAGAAATCACAACTGTACCAACCTGTACCATTAACAATGCATAGTTTCTCGTCTCACTTGGACCCAGTAGTGATCACTCATTCCTTCATGTGTCCTTGGTTAGCACTCTCTCTCCTCTGTGGGACTTCGCTTCTTTGGCTTGACTCTGAAACACTGATGATCCCCAAGATGCTGCCTTCTGCTCTTTTTCCTCCTCAGCCCACATACATGCCCGATATGGTCCCATGGTTTCAGTCACCTCTTTAGACACTGATTTTTCCAGCCCAGACCCCGTCACATTCCACAGTACCAAATTCAAAAGGCCAACAGCCTGTTAGGCCCCCCACTGGATATTTCACTATCATCTCAAACTCAAAACATCCCAAACTGACTTCCTTAGCTTCTAAATTTATCCTTACATATTCTGTCTTGGTTTGGTGTCATTACCACCCACGCAGTCACCTCAGATAGAAACCAATTTGGAGTTAAGCTTGTTTACTTCTCCACTGACCACGTCCAAGCATCAAGTCCTACTGAATTTCTTATTTACTAACAACAAAGGTAAAGAATCTGAAATCTGTCCCTCTTCTCCATTTCTAACTGAGCCCAAATCTAAACCCTCATCAGCTATCATTAAGCCCATTATTTTCCAAATGGCTTCCCTGCCTCAAATCTTTTTCCCTTCAAATTTATAATCCACAACAGCTACCAGAGTAATCTATTAAACCTAACTACAATCAGATAAGGCCTCTGCTTAAAACTCTTTGATGCCTTCCCAAAACATAGAATGAGAGATGAATTTTAAGTTCCTAAACATGGCATAAAAAACCCTCCAGAATCTGGCTCCATACCTCTCCATCACTCTCTGTCCCTTATTTCCAATGTGCTTTTGCTCCTGTTCTCCCCTCGGTTGGTCCTCTGCTTCCATCCCCCTCTGTGCTCCTCACCTCGATTCTTACACACACACACACACACACACACATCTTCTCTCTCTCTGATCCTTTAATATTCAGTTTGGACATTATCTCTCCAGAAAATGCTTTCTTTGACCATTCTTTCCATTTCTCTATATTATAGTGACTGTACTGTATTAACAGCATCTGTTTCTATAACTCTCTGCACCATTTGACCATGAGCTCCATATGTGCAAAACCAGTTTTATCCACCATTGTATCCCTAACAATTAGCACAGTCCTACAACACAGTAGGCAATCATTTAATGTTTGATACATTATACTATCACATCTTGTACCAAGGATGTCATCAAGTACCAAATTATATAAAACCAAAAATGAAAGGTAATGTAAGGTGATTTATTATTCCTTTCAGCATGTTAACTGCTATTACTAAAACATTGTTGTTGGGTCTTAAAGATTAGCTGTAGCTCCATTGACAAAAACCAGACTTTTAAATTGCTATAGTTTATCCTACAAATGGTTTCAGGTGTGTACCCAAAGAATAAGTTAATAATTCATAAAATGAATCCCCCCTAAGTGTTTTGACTTCTGAAATTTCTTTCTGTATTTGGTAGAGGGAGGGAGTAACAACTTGGAGACTTGAAGACACAGATTAAATAATGTAATCACCCGAGAGGACTCATGGGGCCCAATTTTTAAGGGGAAGAAATTCAAATTCCTATGGTCCTCACTATAACATACACAAGTGAATTATATAATAACACAGCAATTTTGCATTAATTTCAAAAATATTATTGAGAAATAGTTATTTTCTGTGAAATAATTTATGAAGGTTATACCCCAATATCTACCAGGGGTATACTTTACTCTCCTGTGCTGTTGAGATGGATTAATCTAGAACAATTAAAAATACCATATATTACATGACCTAGTCTTCCTAGCAGAGAAGTGGGTGGGACCTGTCATAATTACCCAGAATTCTTTGTTAACATCCCAAATTGCCTGATGGTCCAAGCTATAAACTGCTATACATTTGTATATGTTCTTAAAAAATAAATGTCTTTATTCAGCTGCAAGAGCTTTCCTTATTTAAAAGTAACATATGTACTTATCAGTCTTACAAAGGAAAAACAAGCCAGTCAAGTAAATTAAGTAGGGAATACTGTCTCTTTGAAGGATCTCTGAAAGTGAATTGGACCATATACATAGTTTCAGCTCTAAAGTAAAAATCACTAACAGTCCTCTGTCTGCCTGATAAAACCAAGTGCCACCGAAAGTTAAACTACGAGAAGTAGCTAACTAAACAACATACAAAAACAGCTGAAATTCTCAGAGACAACATTTATCATGAACATACAGCTATAGGATAAAACCTCTCAAGAACCTCTGAAGTACAGGCTCTAAGTGGTAATAGGGTTAGGCGTTGACCCACAGAAAGACCTTCATGTAGTTATAAAACTAGAGTTTATATGGAAATTTCTTTAAGCTAACATCAGTGTCTCAAAAGAGTGTGGCCCTCAGGGGATGAAGAACCACTGCTCTGAAGGATCTAAGTGTTCTCTTTACCCCTGGTGCCTACTCTTAAATAATATTACTAGCTTCTTCACAAATCACTTGAATTATCCAGCATTCTCTTCACAGTCTATAGAGTTTCCCAAAAGTGTCATGTCAACATCCCTAAATCAAATACTGCTTTCCAAAACTACTTGCTGTTAAACGTTGACTTTAAATTATAATTCTACCAACTCACCTTTGGAAGAAGAGGTCACTGTGACCATTTGTGCCTGTGGTCATATCTGCAGTTAGACTAACAAGTACTTTTACTTATCTACTTTTTTTATCTCATGAATACATGGACACATACATTTCATTTTAAAAGGAAAGTATTTTATTTTTCTACCTTTAAAATATATACATGTATTTAAATATATATTTATATGTTACAAATTTTCATATGTTAAGATACATTTTTATATCCTGTTAGGAGTAAAAATTTAAGCAGTATCTAGAAATATATCATTTACTAATACTTTTTACATTCTCAGGTAAAATAAAGCAAATTATATAATTATTTCATCATAGTCTGACAATATACTGGCAACCTTAAAAGCAGTACCCTAATACCAAATAGCCAAAGCAATACTAAGAAGGAAAAATAAAGCAGGCGGAATTACACTCCCTGACTTCAAGCTCTACTACAAAGCGACAGTAATCAAGACAATTTGGTACTGGCACAAGAACAGATCCATAGACCAATGGAACAGAATAGAGAGTCCATATATAGACTCAAGCACATATGGTCAATTAATATACGATAATGGAGCCATGGACATACAATGGGGAAATGACAGTCTCTTCAACAGCTGGTATTGGCAAAACTGGACAGCTACATGTAAGAGAATGAAACTGGATTACTGTCTAACCCCATACACAAAAGTAAACTCAAAATGGATCAAAGATCTGGAAGTAAGTCATGAAACCATAAAACTCTTAGAAAAAGATATAGGTAAAAATATCTTGGACATAAACATGAACAACTTCTTTATGAACATATCTCCCTGGGCAAGGGAAACAAAAGCAAAAATGAACATGTGGGACTATCAAACTAAAAAGCTTCTGTACAGCAAGGATACCATCAGTAGAACAAAAAGACATCCTACAATATGGGAGAATATATTCATAAATGACATTATCTGATAAGGTGTTGACATCCAAATTATATAAAGAGCTCATGCACCTCAACAAACAAAAAGCAAACAAGCCAATTAAAAAATGGGCAGAGGAGCTGAACAGTTCTCCAAAGAAGAAATTCAGATGGCCAACAGGCACATGAAAAGATGCTCCACATCACTAATCATCAGAGAAATGCAAATTAAAACCACAATGAGATATCACCTCACACCATTAAGGATGGCCAACATCCAAAAGACAAACAGCAACAAATGCTAGTGAGGATGTGGAGAAAGGGGAACCCTCCTACACTGCTGGCGGGAATGTAAACTAGTTCAACCATTGTGGAAAGCAGTATGGAGGTTCCTCAAAAAACTCAAAATAGAAATACCATTTGGCCCAGGAATTCCACTCCTAGGAATTTACCCTAAGAATTCAGCAGGTCAGTTTGAAAAAGACAGATGCACCCCTATGTTTATCGCAGCACTATTTACAGTAGCCAAGAAATGGAAGCAACCTAAGTGTCCATCAGTAGATGAATGGATAAAGAAGATGTGGTACATATACACAATGGAATATTATTCAGCCAAAAGAAGAAAACAAATTCTACCATTTGCAACAACATGGATGGAGCTGGAGGGTATTATACTCAGTGAAATAAGCCAGGCAGAGAAAGACAAATATCAAATGATTTCACTTATCTGTGGAGTTTAAGAACAAAGAAAAAACTGAAGGAACAAAACAGCATCAGAATCACAGAATCCAAGAATGGACTAACAGTTACCAAGGGGAAAGGGACTGGGGAGGGTGAGTGGGAAGGGAGAGATAAGGGGGAAAATGGGGCATTATGATTAGCACACATAATGTAGGGGGTGACACGGGAAAGGCAGTATATACAGAGAAGACAAGTAATGATTTTATAGCATCTTACTACACTGATGGACAGTGACTGTAATGGGGTATTGTGGGGGGGACTTGATAATGGGTGGAGTCTAGTAACCATAATGTTGTTCAAGTAACTGTACATTAATGACATAAAAAAAAAGCAGTACCCTATTTACTAAGGAATACTGAAAAATATGGCATATTCCCCTCAGAGATTTACTTCACATGGTCTTCTATACCTTAGTGGTTAAAGCCTCGTCTGGAGCCAGGCTGCCTAGGTTTGAATACAGGTTCCACTTACTAGCTATGTGACCATAGGCAACAACCTCTTTGTGCCTCAGTTGCCTTACCTATAAAATGAGGATGACAGTATCTTCCTCATAGGTTTTAATGAAGATTAAATGGACTATATTTTAAAAGTGCTTACACTATTGTCTGGCATATAAACATTATTAAGTGTTTGATAAGTAAAAGGAACAAAATGTTCATCTTCTGAAACAAAATGTTACATCCACAAATGCAGTTAGAAGAATAAAAGACATCATATATGTTTTAAGTTAGAAAAATAAACAGCAAAGCAATGCCTTTCTCAAAGTTCTGAAAATGTGGTCAATAAGTGAAAAATACGTGAAGGTCCAAAACCATTTTTATTTAGTGATAAAAAAAATGTAAAAGGATTAAAATTGTACTCCTTGAATACATCTTGCAGTATCTCACACCCAGGAGTAAATATTATTATGCTCTATTAAATATAAAGATAGTACTAAAAATCTAAAATTATCCAAAGAAAATTACATTTCAGAAGTCACAAAGATTAAATGTCATGTTACTCACTCTTTCCTAAATTTTACATTTATTACTCCCCTTAGAGTTGTGCTATATTTCCATCCTTATAAAATGTATTACTTCATTTGTCATGTTCTTGAATTTTGAATGAGTTGAACCATGCTGTATGCTTGTATGAATTTTTTTGTTCCAACATTATATTCCTAAGATGACCCCAGTTGTTGAGCACAGCTGTAACTCACTCACTTTCAGTATTGTACATCACTTGATATATATGTATCAAGGTTTCTCTAAGACATACTTAGGAATGGAGATACTGAATCATAGTGTATGTGCATCTTCAATTTCATTTAATAATGCTGATTTTTTTTCTAGAGGACATAATATTTAGCATTAGATCCTGCAGTGCCTAAGTGATTCAGCTGCTCCACATTCACATGCACAGCAATGTCAGTTGGCTTTTGATATCTGAGGCTCTAGGAAGCATGAAATGCCTTCACATTTGGTTTTAACATGCATCTCCTTGATTGCTCATGAGGTTGAATATCCTAGAATATACTTCAAGGCCAAAAGAGTTATTTTATGAAGTATATATTCAAGTCCCTTGCCCAATTTTTTATCAAGTTGTCTTTATTTCACTGTGGCAGATCTTTATACATGCTGAAGACTAACCCCCATTCTCTTTATGGTATCTATTGGTGAAAAGAAATTATTTTGATGTAGTCACACTTGCCAATCTTTTGCTCTATTTTTTATGCATTTTTATTTATTCAGTCTTGAAAATATTCTACTCTATTATCTTTAGAAAATGTTAGTTTTGCTTTAACTATACCTTTACCTTACCTATATGTTTAGATATAATCCAGCCCAACTGATTTCTCTAAATAACATGAGGTGTAGTGGCCCAATGTAATTTCTTTCCATTTAATTAACCAGCTACCCCAATTACTGACTGTCATCCTCTCTCTACCGACTGACAATACCAGTGCCATTAAATATCAACTTTCCTTAATGAGTATCTTGTTACTACTATTATCTCTTTGATGTTGTGTAGACCTTGCTATATAATCTGTATGGAGCCAGTATTTTTCTTTGAGAATATTTTTTGTTTATATTTTAAGAGTATTCAATTTTCTCTTCCTTCTTGAGCCAATATCAGGTATATTTTTCTGGGAATTTGTCCCTTTGATGTAAGCTTTACCTATGTTAACATAAAGATGACCATTCTTGAAATATCTTTAGTAACATCCCTATACCATTCCACACATTGCTCTGTGACTTCTCTTATCCCTTGATTAATCTTACTGGCAGTTTTCAATTTTGTTAGTCTTTTCAAATAATCTGGTTTTAGCTTCAGTTTCCTCTCTGATTTACTTTTGTTTTCTACTTCATTAATTTATATTTATTTTCTTTTTACTTCAATTGTGGGAGTATTCTTTTATTCTTCAAATTCTTAAGAAAAGTTATTTTTCAGAAATTATTGAGGTAATGAAGCATTAATGTCTATAAATTTCCATGAAGTATCATTTTAGCTATATTACAAGTTCTGTAAATGGCATTTTATTATTGTTAAATTACAAATATTTTCTAATATTCCTTATAAGTTTTTCTTTGATCCACAAGGTATCTGTAAATAATTCATCTCAATTTCCAAAACATACATGGAAATTATGTCGTTACTTACAGTTAATGCCACTGTAAACAGAGAATATAACATGATGTCAACCCACTGAAATTTGTCAAAACTGGCTGTATTTAACGAGAGTGTTACCAATTTTTGCAAATATTTCTCATGTGATCTAAAATAATTTAAAAAGAATTAAAAAAAAAGAATTCTGAGATCTTCCATAAAGTCCTATTAAAATCTTATTAAATCCTTTTAAAAATCTTCCATATTTTTTATTTTTATCTTCATATTCCAACATTTCTTTTTTTAAAAATTTTTTATTAAGGTATGATTGATATACACTCTTATGAAGGTTTCACATGAAAATACAATGTGGTTACTACATTTACACATATTATCAAGTCCCCACCCATACCCCAGTGTAGTCACTGTCCATCAGTGTAGCAAGTTGCCAGAGATCCACTATGTCCCTTCTCTGTGCTACACTGTTCTCCCCGTGATCCCCCACACCATGTGTACTAAACATAACACCCCTCAATCCCCTTCTCCCTCCCTCCCCACTCCCCACTAGTTCATTCTTGGAGTCTCTGAGTCTGTTGTCATTTTGTTCCTTCAGTTTTGCTTCATTGTTATACGCCACAAATGAGGGAAATCATTTGGCATTTGTCTTTCTCCGCCTGGCTTATTTCACTGAGCATAATGTCCTCCAGCTCCATCCATGTTGTTGCAAATGGTAGGATTAGTTTCGTTCTTATGGCTGAATAGTATTCCATTGTATATATGTACCACTTCTTCTTTATCCATTCATCTACTGATGGACACTTAGGTTGCTTCCATATCTTGGCTATTGTAAAAAGTGCTGCAATGAACATAGGGGTGCATATGTCTTTTTGAATCTGAGAGGTTGTATTCTTTGGGTATATTCCAATAAGTGGGATTCTGGGGTCAAATGGTATTTCTATTTTTAGTTTTTTGAGGAACCTCCATATTGCTTTCCACAATGGTTGAACTAGCCTACATTCCCACCAGCAGTGTAGGAGGGTTCCCCTTTCTACGCATCCTTGCCAACATTTGTTGTTCTTAGTCTTTTCAATGCTGGCCATCCTTACTGGTGTGAGGTGATGTCTCATTGTGGTTTTAATTTGCATTTCCCTGATGATTAGTGATGTGGAGCATCTTTTCATGTGTCTGTTGGCCATCTGAATTTCATCTTTGGGGAACTGTCTCTTCATACACTCTGCCCATTTGTTAATTGGGTTATTTGCTTTTTGGGTGTTGAGGTGTGTAAGTTCTTTATATATTTTGGATGTTAACCCCTTGTCAGATATGTCATTTACAAATATATTCTCCCATACTGTAGGATGCCTTTTTGTTTTGTTGATGATGTCTTTTGCCATACAAAAACTTTTAAGTTTGATGTAGTCCCATGAGTTCATTTTTGCTTTGGTTTCCCTTTCTCAAGGAGATGGGTTCAGGAAGAAGTTGCTCATGCTTATATTCAGGAGATGTTTGCCTATGTTGTCTTCTTAGAGTTTTATGGTTTCATGACTTACACTCAAGTCTTTAATCCATGTCAAGTTTACTTTTGTGTATGGGGTTAAACAATAATCCAGTTTCATTCTCTTGCATGTAGCTGTCCAGTTTTGCCAACACCAGCTGTTGAAGAGGCTGTCATTTCCCCATTGTATGTCCATGGCTCCTTTATTATATATTAATTGACCATATATGGTTGGGTTTATATCAGGGCTCTCTAGTCTGTTGCATTGGTCTATGGGTCTGTTCTTGTACCAGTACCAAATTGTCTTGATTACTGTGGCTTTGTAGTAGTGCTTGAAGTTGGGGAGCATACTTCCCCCTGCTTTATTCTTCCTTCTCAGGATTTCTTAGTTTATTTGAGTTCTTTTCTGGTTCCATATGAATTTTAGGACGATTTTCTCTAGTTTGTTGAAGAATGCTGTTGGTATTTTCATAGGAATTGCATTGAATCTATAGATTGCTTTAGGCAGGATGGCCATTTTGACAATATTAATTCTCCCTATCCATGAACATGGGATGTGTTTCCATTTATTAGTATCTTCTTTAATTTCTCTCATGAGTGTCTTGTAGTTTTCAGAGCATAGGTCTTTCACTTCCTTGGTTAGGTTTATTCCTAGGTATTTTATTCTTTTTGATGCAGTTGTGAATGGAATTGTTTTCCTGATTTCTCCCTCTGCTAGTTTATTGTTAGTGTATAGGAATGCCACAGATTTCTGTGTATTAATTTTGTAACCTGAAACTTTGCTGAATTCAAATATTAGATCTAGTAGTTTTCAAGTGGATTCTTTAGGTTTTTTTATGTACACTATCATGTCATTTGTGAACAGGGACAGTTTAACTTCTTCCTTGCCAATCTGGATGCCTTTTATTTCTTTGTGTTGTCTGACTGCCGTGGCTAGGACCTCCAGCACTATGTTGAATAGATGTGGGGACAGTAGGTATCCTTGTCTTGTTCCCGATCTTAAAGCAAAAGCTTTCAGCTTCTCGCTGTTAAGTATAATGTTGACTGTGGGTTTGTCATATATGGCCTTTATTATGTTGAGGTACTTGCCCTCTCTACCCATTTTATTGAGAGTTTTTATCATGAATGGATGTTGAATTCTGTCAAATGCTTTTTCAGCATCTATGGAGATGATTATGTGGTTTTTGTCCTTTTTGCTGAGGTGGTGGATGATGTTGATGGATTTTTGAATGTTGTACAATCCTTGCATCCCTGGCATAAATCCAGTTTCATTATGATGGATGATCGTTTTGATGTATTTTTGAATTCCGTTTGCTAATATTTTCTTGAGTATTTTTGCATCTATGTTCATCCAGGATATTGGTCTGTAATTTTCTTTTTTTGTGGTGTCTTTGCCTGGTTTTGGTATTAGAGTGATGCTGGCCTCATAGAATCAGTATGGAAGTATTCCCTCCTCTTCTATTTTTTGGAAAACTTTAAGGAGAATGGATATTAGGTCTTCACTAAATGTTTGATAAAATTCAGTGGTGAGGCCATCTGGTCCAGGAGTTTTGTTCTTAGGTAAGTTTTTGATTACCAGTTCAATTTTGTTGCTGGTAATTGGTCTGTTCAGATTTTCTGTTTCTTCCTTGTTCAGCCTTGGAAGCTTGTATTTTTCTAGGAAGTTGTCCATTTCTTCTAGGTTATCCAGTTTGTTATCATATAATTTTTTATAGTATTCTCTAATAATTCTTTGTATTTCTGTGGTGTCTGTAGTGATTTTTCCTTTCTCATTTCTGATTCTGTCTATGTGTGTAGACTCTCTTTTTTTCTTGATAAGTCTGGCTAGGGGTTTATCTATTCTGTTTATTTTCTTGAAGAATCAGCTCTTGCTTTTATCGATTCTATTTTTTTTCTTTTCAATTTTATTTCTGCTCTAATCTTTATTATGTCCCTCCTTCTACTGACTTTGGGCCTCATTTGTTGTTATTTTTCTAGTTTCATTAATTGTGAGTTTAGACTGCTTATATGGGATTGATCTTCTTTCTTGAGGTAGGCCTGTATTTCAGTATACTTTCCTCTTAGCATGGCCTTGGCTGCATCCCACATATTTTGCGGTGTTGTTGAATTACTGTTGTCATTTGTCTCCATATATTGCTTGATGTCTGTTTTTATTTGGTCATTGATCCACTTGTTATTTAGGAGCATGTTGTGAAGCCTCCATGTGTTTGTGGGATTTTAATTTTCTTTGCATAATTTATTTCTAGTTTCATACCTTTGTGATCTGAGAAACTGGTTGGTACAATTTTATTATTTTTGAATTTACTGAGTCTCTTTTTGTGGCCTAGTATATGAACTATTCTTGAAAATATTCCATGTGCACTTGAGAAGAATGTGCATTTTGCTGCTTTTGGGTATAGAGTTCTGTAGATGTCTGTTAGGTCCATGTGTTCTAGTGTGTTGTTCAGTGCCTCTGTGTCCTTACTTATCTTGTGTCTGGTTGATCTGTCCTTCAGAGTGAGTGGAGTGTTGAAGTCTCCTAGAATGAATCCATTGCATTCTATTTCCCCTTTTAATTCTGTTTGTATTTGTTTCACATATGTGTGTGCTCCTGTGTTGGGAGCATAGATATTTATAACGGTTATATCTTCTTGTTGGATTGACACCTTTATAATTATGTAATGTCCTTCTTTGTCTCTTGTTACTTTCTGTGTTTTGAAGTCTATTTTGTCTGATACAAGTATTGCAACTCCTGCTTTTTTCTCTCTGTTAGTTGCATGAAATATCTTTTTCCATCCCTTCACTTTTAGTCTGTGTATGTCTTTGGGTTTAAGGTGAGTCTCTTGCAGGTATCATATAGATGGGTCTTATTTTTTATCCATTCAGTGACTCTATATCTTTTGATTGGTGCATTCAGTCCATTTACATGTAGGGTGATTATCGATAGGTATGTACTTATTGCCATTGCAGGCTTTAGATTCGTGGTTACTAAAGGTTCAAGGTTAATTTCCTTACTATCTAAGAGTCTAACTTAACTCACTCAGTATGCTGTTACAAACACAATCTAAAGGTTCTTTTCTTTTTCTCCTCCTTTTTCTTTCTCCTCCATTCCTTATATATTAGGTATCATATTCTGTATTCTTTGTGTATCCCTTGATTGACTTTGGGGATAGTTAATTTAATTTTGCAATTTCTTAGTAATTAGCTGTTCTACTTTCTTTACTGTGGTTTTATTTCCTCTGGTGACAGCTATTCAACCTTAGGAACACTTCCATCTATAGCAGTCCCTCCAAAATAGACTGTAGAGATGGTTTGTGGGATGTAAATTCTCTCAGCTTTTGCTTATCTGGAAATTGTTTAATCCGTCCTTCAAATTTAAATGATAATGTTGCTGGATAAAGAATCTTGGTTCCAGGCCCTTCTGCTTCATTGCATTAAATACATCATGCCACTCCCTTCTGGCCTGTAAGGTTTCTGCTGAGAAGTCTGATGTTAGCCTGATGGGCTTTCCTTTGTATATGATCTTATTTCTTTCTCTGGCTGCTTTTAATAGTCTGTCCTTATCCTTGATCTTTGCCAATTTTATTACTATATGTCTTGGTGTTGTCTTCCTTGGGTCCCCTTTGTTGGGAGATTTGTGGATCTCCATGGCCTGAGAGACTATCTCCTTCCCCAAACTGGGGAAGTTGTCAGCAACTACCCCCTCAAAGACACTTTCAGTCCCTTTCTCTTTCTCTTCTTCTTCTGGTATCCCTATAATGCAAATATTGTTCCATTTGGATTGGTCACACAGTTCTCTCAATATTCTTTCATTCTTAGAGATCCTTTTTTCTCTGTGCCTCATCTTCTTTGTATTCCTCTTCTTTAGTTTCTATTTCATTTATCGTCTCCTCCACTGTAACCATCCTGCTTTTAATACCCTTCATCGTGCTCTTCAGTAATTGGACCTCCGACCTGAATTCATTCTTGAGTTCTTGGATGTCTTTCTGTACCTCCATTAGCATGTTGATGATTTTTATTTTGAACTCCTTTTCAGGAAGAGTCATAAGGTCCATGTCATTTAAATCTTTCTCCGGGGTTATATTAATTTTACTCTGGACCAGGTTCCTTTGGCGTTTCATATTTGTATATGGCGCCCTCTAGTGTCCAGAAGCTCTACTCTGGAGCTGCCAGCCCCTGTAGCAATGTCAGGCATCACAGTGGAGTGGTATTGGTGCCTGGGAGGAGGAAAGAGTTGTTCCCCACTTCCTGGCTGCTGTGCCTGTCTCCACTACCTTATCCAGTGGGCTGAGCACACAGGTATAAGCTTTTGTCCCAGAGCAGCCCCATATGGATCCCTGCTTTCCACAAGCAGCTGCAATCTCAGTCTTTCCAGGAACTCTGTCTGTATTAACTTTCCAACCTGGTAGCCATGAGAGTATCATTAAAGCACCATGGAAAGTAGGTTTGTGCTCCCAGAGCAGATCTCCGGAGCTAGGTATTCAGCAGTCCCAGGCCTTTTACTCCCTCCCTGCTCAGTTTCTCTTCCTCCTGCCAGTGAGCTGGGATGGGGGAAGGGCTTGGATCCCACCTGGCCACAGCTTTGGTATGTTACTCTGTTCCATGAGGTCTGCTCTTTTCTCCAGGTGTGTGCAGTCTGGCACTGCTCTCTTTCCTGTTGCTCTCTCAGGATTAGTTGCGCCAACTATATTTTCTAATTGTATCCAGTTTTAGGAGGAAGCCTCTGTCTCTCCTCTCACACGGCCATCTTTAATCCCTCCAATATTTCTTAAGATAGGTTATTTAAAATAACTCTTGCTCAAGTATTTGCCTGTTTTTTCTGTGGTTCTGTCTGTTCTTTGCTCATACTTTGCTTATCTGTACTTTCAAAATACATTATCAGGGACATACATGACTTTAAAATTATCATTCCTTTGGTCACTGTTTAGTGACCCTTACTCTCTAAGATACTTTTTTTTCTGCAATGTTAACTTTCAATGATACTAATAGACATTAATATAGTCATACAACACAACCTTTCTTTAGTGAGTGTTGTCAGTTAATTTTTCATCCTTTATATTCTCGAGTTTTCTGTATCTTTTTTAAAGGGGTATTTCTTATAAAGAGCATATAAGTAGATTCTGTTGTTTACCCCATTTGACAATCAGTTTCTGTTAACTGGAGCCTTTTGTCAATTCATAGGTTCTATAACTACTAATGTATTTGTGTTAAGCAGTAACTATCTCTTTGTGCTTTTTTACTTGTCTTCTCCTTTCTATGCTTTTTTTCCTTCTCCTTGTTTGTTTCCTTTTTGGATTGAGTAGTTTTCTCATTCTATTTCCTTCCTCTACTAGTTTGTTAAATACATATGATTTCTTGATTTGTACTCTTTTATCTCAGAAATTTTAAGGTGAATATACAACTTACCAGTTTACAGGTAATCAATAATTTTACCCTCCTCCAAAGTTTTAGACAGTATTGCCTATACATATCCGTATTAACCATTGCTGTGTTCTCTTTACTTCTTACATCTGGGACATTCTATCTGTGACCACTTTTATCTGTGAGGCTATGGTGATCAGAAACTCAGAGACATAATGGTGGAAGTATGTCACCACTGTTACCTGACCCTGACTCAACTAAATCCGCTAAAGACAATTTTTACCCTCACCGAAGTGTAGAAATTCTTCCTACTTTCTTGCATTTTTGCCAGCTTTTGGTTTTGTGCAACATCCTACATTTTCCTCATCTAACCATTGTTAAATAGTTTCATGTTTACTGTAGTATGTATTTCTCTGTTTATGAGGGAGGTCATTCATTTCTTCATACCCCTGCTAGCCATTTTGGGCTTTTCTTTTCATATCTGACCTTTTCATACCCTTTGCCCTTCCTTTCGGTTGGGTTTTTGACTTGTTTCCCAAAATTCCTTGTGTATTTGAGATAGCAGTCCCTCGGTGGTTTAAGACATGGCAAATATTTTCCTCATGTATCATTTATAAGTTGACTGACTCTGGTAGAGGAATCCTTTATTTTAATGTACTTAAGTCTATTAAATTTCTGAGTTTGTGGACAATAAGACATCCTTCCTGATTCTTAAATTGCAAAGATATTTTCCTAGATTTTATTCTAATAGTTTTGTAGTTTTACCTTTCATATTTAGGTCTTTAATGCACCTGAAGTTCACCTTTGAATCTCACATTTCTTTCTTAGGTGGAACAGATATAGCAGTTAAAAGTTTGGGTTATCTTATAATTTACTAGCTGAGTCACTGTGGCTGAGTTAATTTCCCAACGCTTGAATTTCCCCATATATAAAAAGGAAATGGTAACATCATTGTTAGGTTAAATGAGACGCATGAAGCACAGTGCCTAGTACATGTTTTAACATTCAAAATTTGCTTTTATTAGATGAAGTTTATTTGTTTTAAATATATCTTGCATCAACTAGTACTTAATTTCCTATCCTCTTGTTGGACATTAACTGTATAACTGCTATTTAAAAGGATGTTGCTATAAAATTTGTTCATGATTTCTGTAGCTTTGACCTTAAGCAGTGCTTAGTTGTTCTGGCCTTACGGACAAAGCTGTTTTTCAAATTAGTAGTAGAATTGTATGTTAATGATATTTTTTTATATGGATTTCAGCTTGAGGAAAGCTCCCTTGGACTCTTTTTAAGGAGCATTATCTTGAGAGGGACCTTGCCATATTGCTTTTACATATAATATTGATGTTAATTTCAAGGATAATGCCCTGGTGCTACTCTGTTGCAAAAACCAAGCTCAAGGAGGGTAAACTTTATATTCAATATTATAGTAGCCTAAGGAGTATGAGGTTCACAGCTTTTCATACCGTTTCATTTATTTAGTTTGGAATATAGTTAAGAAGATGGTTGTATGTTTTCTTCAGACTGAGTGTGTTCCTGTGGTACATAGATAAGGCAATCCTAGACAAAACTTGAAATGATACCATTTTGATTGTGGTGTATCATGATTGCTGCACATGGTGTGTGTGGGGTCATGGGGAAGACAGTGTAGCTCAGAGAAGACAAATAGTGACTCTGTGGCGTCTTACTACACTGTTGGACAGTGACTGCAATGGGGCATGAGGGGACTTGATAATAAGGGTGAATGTAATAACCACATTGTTTTTCTTGTGAAACCTTCATAAAAGTGTGTATCAATGATACGTTAATAAAAAAAAGGAAAAAAAATGATACCCTGTTTTCTGTTCATGTTTTAAGAGTTTATTGAAGTATGTAATTCACATACATCATTACACATGTACTTTTTGATTTTTGACATACTTACACATCTGTGTAACTACCACCACAATTAAGTTATACAGCCTTTCCACCATCCCTACCTCTGGCTCAAACAACCAGCAATCTGTTTTGATCACTAGAAATTAGGTTTACTGGTTCTAGAGGTTCACATAAACAATCACAAAGTATGTACTTTTTTAATCTAACTTCCTTTGCTCAGCATAATGTTTTGAGATTTAATCAATGTTATTGCATGTATCGGCAGTTCACTGCTTTTATATTGGCAAGTGTAGTATTAGTAGACTGAGTGACTGGTATTTCATGCCATGAATATATCACTATTTGTTTACCCATTAACCTACAATGGACTTACTATTTGGGTTGATTTTGGTTTTGCTATAGAATAAAGCTGCTATGAACATTCACATACAAATTTTTGTGTGGATGTATGCTTAATATTTCTTTTGGGTAAATACCCAGGAGTAGAATTTCTGGGTCATATATAGTTTTAAGTGTATATGTAACTTTGTAAGAAACTACCAAACTGGTTTCTAAAGTGCTGTAGCATTTTAGAACTAATAACTGAATTCAGAGAAGTTACAGGATGCAAAATTAATTCACAGAAATCTGTTGCATTCCTATATACTAACAGTGAATAAGCAGAAAGGGAAATCAGGAAAGCAACTCAATTTATAATTGCATCAAAACAAATAAAATACCTAAGAGTAAACCTACCTAGGAGGTGAAAGACCTATACCCTGAAAAGTACAAGATGCTTGTGAGAAATTAAAGAAGACCACCAATAAATGGAAATACAGCCTGTGCTCATGGATTGGAATAATATTGTCAAAACTGCCATCCTGCCTAAAGCAATCTATAGATTCAATGCAATCCCTATTAAAATACCAACATTCTTCAATGAACTAGAAAAAATAGTTCTAAAATTCATATGGAACCATATGAAAAGACCCCGAACAGCCAAAGCAATCCTGAGAAGGAAAAACAAAGCTGGGGGAATTATGCTCCCCAAGTTCAAGCTCTACTACAAAGCCACAATAATCAAAACAGTTTGGTACTGGGACAAGAACAGACCCATAGATCAGTGGAACAGACTAGACAGCCAAGATATAAACCCAAGCATATATGGTCAATTAATATACGATAAAGGAGCCATGGATATAAAATGGGGAAATCACAGCCTCTTCAACAACAGGTGTTGGCAAAACTGGACAGCTACATGCAAGAGAATGAAACTGGATTATTATCTAACCCCATACACAAAAGTAAACTCCAAATGGATCAAAGCCTAAACATATGCGGTGATCACCTTGGACTGAGGGGATAAAACGTGGAGAAGCACAGAAGCCTAGGCTGCAAAAGCACTTATTCACTGTTATTTTCCCTGTGGATCAACTTCTACCATGCCCATTTTAAGAAGCAGTGTCCACTCAGGTAAATTGGTTAAAGGTAGCTGGAAAAATCAATCCTGTCCTTCAATCTGTGCTCCCTGTGGGGGTGTTACAGTAGCATAAACTTTATCATGAGAGGCAGATTACTTCACTTTATCATTTCTCTCTTCCTGAAGTGAACTTATAAAATTAAAAGGGCACTCAAAGTCCACCATCAGGAGGTTTACTCCAAAAGAGGTTCAGACCTAAAGTGTCAATGACTCCACAGTACCTGATAAAGCTGGTATTTTCCAAGGGTAGACTCAAAATCCAAGTTTGAAGTGGACCTTCCACTCATTTAACACCCTCAAGCAGCAGGTGGAATGGAATTATGGTATAGACCCTTTGAAGAACAGATTCCTCATTAACAGGATGGTTTCTTATTGTATCAAAGGCCATTTATCTCCTCAATAATTATTTGTGGCATTGCATTCCCCTTACATATCTCCATGGTTGACAGGTTCAACACATGGACAAAAATGATGGTGTTTAGTTTATGATTTGGTCAATCAATTGGACAGACTTTCAGTATCAGTTAGCTTTTACTGTAAGCTGTGGTAACAAACAGAGGCTTACAGAAACAAAGTTTTATATTCTGCTCATATTATATGTTGGCTGTAGAACTGCTGTGATTTTGCTGGGCTCTGCTTGGTTCTGTTCCACATGTCTTTTTTATTCTGAGATCTAGGCCAGAGAAGTGCCAATGTAGGACATGCTGTTCTTGAGGCAGGGAGAAAACAAATAATCCAGATCCACATGAAGACTCTTAAAGCTGCACTTGAATGTGCCCAAGCCTGAAGTCAGGGGGGAAAGGAAGCGCCGTCTTACCCAGGAAGGTTTTGCAAGTCATGTGCCAAAACAAAAGGAGTACCTTATTCCCATACTGGCCCCGAACTACTTTTCTGGAGATTTTGAACCCATGAGAGAAAAATGAACTTCTGTTTTTTAAACCATGTACTTTGCCTCTGCCACCCGAAGCTAACCTAGTCTTCACTGATGCATCGACATATTCAGTATTTGCTGGGCCTCTGGCCCCAAATTCTCCTTGTGGGATCTGGCCTCTCAAGCCCTTTCCTCCTGTAGGATCAAAGAAAAATTTCATTTTGATATGCATGTATTTATAAAAACGGTGCATGTAAAAGTCATAGATTTTTGTACTTTTTCAATAAATCTATGGGATTTTTTTCTTTAGAACTACATGTTACAATTAGTGGTTCTTTAACCAACAGGTCATGCACTGTTTGCTTCAAACCAAAATAACCCTACTTTTTACCTCATCTCTTTCTGTTTTTACAGAGAAAGTGTTAGGATTCCTAATGTTTATTTCCTCAAACTGTCATAGAGGGTCTGACCAGGTGTGTTTGAGGATGTGGGAGATTGTATTATTGTCCCCAGTAATTGAAGTCCTGTGCCCTCCCATTGCTGGGAAGTATATACTTTCTAGTATACATGAATAGGCCAGGTGATTTACTTTGCACAATGAAATGTGATCTGAAGTGACACACACCACATCTGAACAGAAGCTTTGGTAGTTCTATTATCTCTGGGCTGCTAAGGCTTTGGCTGCTGTTTTGTCTATTCTGATCCCTGGCCAAATGGTCCAGAAGCTTGAGTTTCATTAATTTCACCTGTTAACTGGGAAGGAATTTCAAGAAAAAAATAAGTTTCATTCTAAATTGAAAGTCCTTGTATCAGCAGCTTGCTGCTAGTATTTTCTTATCCTTTAGAGGGAACCAAATTCGTTGCCTGCACAACATAGGCTTTCAATGGAGACATCTTTGCTCAATTCCCAGGATTCCACCTACCTCTTGGCATCAAAGAATAATAAAAATTTCTTAAGTTAAACACAGTTTTATGAAACAACAAGAAATAAGCCCCACAGAAAGGCAATGCAGAGAGACCACGATGCAGGTGTGCAGTATTTGGCCATGGGAGGAGATCTGTCCTCTTAATGTACAGTGAAGTACTGGGACACAGCTGCTCTCTGCAAAATGAGGCACGTCTCAGGAAAACTGGATCAATTTTAAGTTGATGCTCTCCATTTCATGTTTCAATAAAGTGAGAAAGTTGCCGACATTAATGTAGGGAAAGCAAATGTAGTACATAATTTGTGCTAATTCTTTTCTGAGTAAGTAGTAATAGTCTGGGCTCCAAATGGGCATTCCCTGGAGAACAAATGGAGAACAGGGTTTGTATTCTGGGGACCATTTTGGAAGGGTAGGCATTTGTCATACAAAACTGACTCTGTGGACTAAACATCCACGAGCCTTACTACACAGTTAGGTTTTAGACCTATTACGTTTGATTCTAGTAGCCTTTAGGATTAAAAGAAGTTAATTTAAAACTTGGTTTTCCAAAAATATTTTGAACTGGCTCCCAGTGCTATATGGATACTAAGAGCCACTTCTGTTTAAAAAAGTGGAACTATACATTCCCAGTAAGGAGGAATAGTGAGAAGTTAAGCAAAAAACAAGACCTAGAAAGCAAACTGCTTTCCAGCTTCTGATTCAGGGCTTGACTCTAGCTTCATTTTGCTTTTTGAAGTAAGTTTCCCATGACTATTTCCCCAGAACTTCAGAAAACTCTATAATTCTTAGTACAGACTATGTCAAAAATCAAGGGGGTAGTAGGGCTTATTCATTATACTTCTGTTCCCTTGCATTTGTGTGTTGTCTTTCTCTCGATGATTTTAAATTTGCCAAAAGTTTGACTGGATGTTAAGGAATTGCCGAGTTATATACATTGTAGCAAAATAGGTCAACAGGCCCAGACACAAAGTGAAATTTCACACACACACACACCACACACACACACACACACACACACACACACAGAATCCTAGTCATAGAACTAGAAGGGTCCTGAGATGCCATCTTATCCAAACCTCTCATTATACAGGTTAAGAAATGTAAACAAGCAAGTTCAAGAGAACTTCCCTAACAAACAAACAAACAAACAAAACATATGTGTGGCAGGACCAAGTTTCAGAAACAGGTCTTGAACTCCTAATTTTTTCATCCTACTGTTCCCCATCAGCAGCAAAACCACTATTTGTACATATTATAAAATATCTATAAGTATCTCCCAACTTACACATGTTTTTAATGGGTCTTTAAAATGTTTTCATCTGTTTTAAAATTTCCATCTTGAGTATGTTTCCAAATTGAAAGAGATAGAAGTACAAGGAAAGCAAGCAAGTACACAGAGCAAGGGGGAGGCGTGTTTTGCTTTAGCTTCTCCATGGTTTCTGGGTCCTAACCACTGTAGGGTGCCTGGCTGTTGGTGACTCTCTGCACAGGCGGGACAGTGTCAGAGTTGAGCAAACAGACGATTCTTCTGCATCTTTACTGGAGGCTGTAAAAAGGGACAGTGTCTCTGTATACATTAGCCTTCCCAGCAAGTGGTTCCAGGAGAGTCACCCTGTCGACTTGTATTCAAGCGGTTCTGAAATGAGTTTGTAGCTGGGTGTTCTTAAACACCTCTCCTTACTCCTATGTCAGAAAGTAATTCCTCTCCTGGCCACCCACGACTCTGGTTTAGTATCTATTTATTTACATGGTTCTGACAAGAATTAGGTCTGAGAACCACAACGATAAATCCAAGTTCCTCAATTTGCTGTATACAGGGAGTAACATAAGAAGCAGAGGGACAAACTCATGAGCTAAATTATTCACTACCTGTGTTCACAGTTACCAGTTTTTAGGTTGTAAGAGAAGGAAAAATATTTTTCATCTGTTAATATGTGCACTATTTGTCAAACTTAGATACATTTTATAATATTCTAAGTTATAAATGAGTTTTATGTGTATGTGCCTGTAACCTTTGTATTTCTGTTCACATATGGAATCTTTATAGTTGTATACATGCATATCATGACTACTTCTATATACTATGAAATATATGGATAAGAAATTCTAAAGGCAGTTAAATACCCAAATAGTTTGTTCAAACTATCTCATTTCTCAGAAACATCTCAAAGCCTAGAATCAGGATCTATTTTTATGTGGATGCTTTATACAGATCCCACCATGCTTTATTTTCCAGGAGTTCAAATAACTAAAGCAAGTTCTTACAGCCAAATAAACGTTTCTTACTTTTTATGACATATGGAAATGTTTTTTCTAGCTCAGACAAACTGGGCCATGTCCCAAACCTTAGGCTTCTCCCTCCTTATGGTGACAAATGATACCCACCTTCTAGTGCTGGAGAGTTACAGTTAACAGGGCTCAGTCATAATGTGATTTTTTTTCCAGGAACTACCAGGATGTAGGTGGAAGACCAGTTAGTACTCAATATTTAGAAATTTAGAAATTTTACAGCAAGTTTTTTTATCCAACTCCTGAATTTCTTTCTCTTCAAGTGTATTTTAGACAATGATTAGTAATCAAAATTTTCAATTGGGCAAATATTTATTGAACTCAAAGCAAAGCACACTGCTTGAAATTGGGGCTATACAGATGAATAAAACAAAACCCTGCCCTTAAGGAGCTCTTAATTTAGCAGATGATTCAATGGAGTAGGTAGCTAACCAGACTGAGAGTCAGTGTAGAAGCAGACGTAAGCAAACTCTTAAGGCAAGTACAGAGGAAGGAGGAATTTATTCTGACTTGGGGCATTGGGAAAGGCTTTATGCAAGGTGTGGGGCATTTATGCTATTCCTCGAATAGGGCAAAGCAACACCTCAGGCTGTCTTGCAGAGTCCAAATTTACACTATTATCCCTACAGAATCATCACACTTTCACTCTCAAAGGTTTGTTTGGACAATAATTATATGATTGCACTAGTACTGAAGCACACATAAGATGTTGACAGGGAGGAGGAGGAAAGAATTTCACATAGACCAAACAACCAGTTAGAAGGCGTGGAGGAATACAATCCTAGGTATGTGGGGGGGATTTCTCTGCTGTGCTCCAAAGAGGGCATTTCCCCCCCTTTTCTACTGCTGTTTGAACTGAAATGGAATCATGCTTTGTAACTGTCAGAACATCTTTTATACATTTAACTTATTTTTCTTCCTAGGTATGTGACTGTGGGGAAGCACAGATCTTTTTCTGTATTTATACCTCATTTTCCATTTTCATTTGATCAGTTTATTTCTGACAAAGTACTGTTTTCATAACATAGAGGGAAATTAAAAACCAATTCATACATTTCATTATGTGCGTTCTATCCAGTTAGCTCTGAATTGCCACACACAATGTTCTTAAAGTTGCCCTTGTACTTTCTAAGAGACAAATGTTAAAGAGAAAATAACCAAAATTAGAAAGGCATTATTTCTGTTTTTATAACTATCCAGGGGGAAAAGGAGAGAATATGTTGAAATTATGAAGAAAATCTTAACTTGTATTGTTTTAGAACAGTAGATTTGCATGATTGCATTTTGTGTGATAAAGGCAATTTCTGATATAAATATTTCTCTTAGGTATTTTAACAGAAAGTTCTAAATTTAGAACAAAGAAAATACCATACATATATCTTTAAAAAATATATTTTAAAAAATCTATATGAAAAAATAGTACAGCCATCAGTTAAGCAATTCCTCAACCCTGAAAAGACTCTATCTTCCTTGTCACAAAGAAAACACAGTGGACTTGACTTTCATGACTTGTTCATTTCCAAATGCCTTTGTCTAAGCCCTTTAGGATTATGCAAAGAACTCAAACCACTGACTCTAAGTACCACGAGTACATGGAATACGTAATGCATGCTGATGTGAAGAGATGTGAAAAGGCATTCGCTATGACTCCTTTAATGGAAAGATGAATGCAGGAATGTGGATCTAGACTCTTCCTCTGCCCTCATGCCACACCCACCTCTTTCTGGAACTACTTCGGAGAGCTGGCACTGCCAGGTAGGAATTTGCTAAGCAATGAAGTACATACTGCAGCAAACCTTTGCTCCTTTCCCAGTCCAACTGAGTAGGAAGGTTTTCCTTTGAATGAACCTCGCATCTTATTCTACAGCTTTTCTCATTAGCATAGATGAGGTCTACGTGTCTTCAGAAAGGGTTTAAAAAATTTTTGGAATTATCCCAAATATCAACAAACTTAGGAAAACATTTATATCTGACATAGTTACCATTAGACAATTATACTCTTGACTTTTTTGGCTTCATATAATATAACACTAAGCCTATTTGAAGCAGCTATGCTAATGAAATAACCAATAGTCTTTCCCCCTCATCCTTAGCCTTCATGCCCCTTACTGTGACTCTGCTACTAGTCTCCTAGCTCATTTAGCTGCCTCTTGTCTCTTCCTACATTAGTCCATTTCTGGGATGCTCCCCAAATGATCCTTCTAATACATGACCTGATTACACCCTGCTTAAAGCTTTTTGATGGCTCCCAGTGCTACAGAACAAAGCTGCAGTTATTCTGAGGCTTGCCATACAAAGCTGTGCACCATTGCCTTTCTTGTCTTATGCTCTTTCCCTTCCATACCTGATGCCTTTGCAGGATTCCAGCCTGGTGACCTTGCCGTCTATCAAGAGTCCCCTGACTCTGAGACTCTGCCAGGCTCTCCTACATATCACTGTAGCAGTGACCAGATTCTTTTATGGAACTGAGTGTTACTAGGGCTCTTGGTCATCTAAAGGGCATCATCATTGCTTAGAAAATTGCCTAGTATATGTGTTGAGTAAGTTAAACAAATTAACTGACTTACTTCCCATTTGGGCAGAGATTTCTTACTTCAAACCCATTAGTCCTACAGGCATGACTGGCTCCAAATGATTACCTTTATGTTTGAGGCCACATTCGGCTAGTCACATATTACTACAGAGAGGCACCATGGATGCACATAAGTATACCAAAGCCAAAGATACACTGGATTCCTACTAAAGCTGGTTAGGTGAAATAAATTGATTTCTGATAGATGAATGCACAAATCACCTTCATAGAAATATGTTTTATTGCAGAGAAGTTATAATTATTTACATGCCACAACACGTCACAACATAAATTTACCAAATATTTCATGGTGGGATGCTGTAGGTTTCAGATAATAGTTTCAGAAGGACCACAGATTACAGGAAGAGACTTACAGCTTTATCGACTCTACAACTCTCAGTTGCTAAATGCTAGAAGTCAAGAGGCAGTGTGTATTCAGTCCTACCTGTTATCACTTGCATGCAGAATCCTAGGAAGCAACACAAGAGAACTGTCGAGCTTCAAATCCATATTGCCACCAAAATCTACAAGGGGCTGAGTTAAAATTCATGTTATAAAGCATTTAATTCTTGCATAAAATATACAGTTCTATGAAGACTGGTATAAATCTACTTATTTATAAACCCTGGCTTACAAACAAGGACAGGAGCAGCCTGCACATGCATTGAGAAGGACAACCTAGCAAATGTTTGTAACCTTAAGAGTGTTCATTCACTTTCTTGTTATCATTCTGGGAATATAACCTCAAGAATTACAGATTTAAACTTCGCCGCGTGATAAGTAATGGCAACGAAGCTCTAGGAAGGACCCGAGGCACTCTGATTTATGCTGGTGGAGGAAAATCTATGCACTGTAGAATGTCACTAAGGTATAATTTGGCAAGTCTCTAAGCCACATCTCTAGCAGGATCATCCTGAAGTGCAATAAAAAGTCATTGAGGCTTGACTGCTTATTTCTCAAAAACTTAATAAAGTGCTAGCAGATTTCAGACATAAGTGAAACAAGTAGGTGGGTGTGGAAACTCCAAACCAAGTTCACAAATACACCTTAGAGTTGTACTCCAAAGCTACCAAACAGTTAGGCCTTGATGGAAGAGGAAGGGAAGAAAGAAGTAAATGAAGGAAACACAAAAAATAGAATTTATCTCTTTAAACCTACCCCACCAACCTGAGTAATGCAAAAAGCAAGCAAATGGGTGAGGAAGACTTATGCACAGCTTTGCAAAATGGTGAAGTGCACGTTTACTCTGGAATAAAAATTGTGGAGAAAATTTTGATGATGAATAAGGAGAGGTCCTAGTTTTTACCTTCCACTGAGGATAATACTTTGTAAGAAAAGCCCTGTAGCCACCTCTGATTCCCTTCCTCATCTTTATCTCCCTAGCATATTCTCCTTGCTGCTCATGCAATGAAAAATAGTTTTGTAGGCTGGAAATGTCCTGGCCAAATAGGCCATCGATACTTCAGTGTTTGACTTGAAAGGAAAGTCTGCATTCTATTTTTAATTGATTCATCTTTAAATAAAAGGAGACTGATCTTTAGGATGGACTCTCTTTGCATGTTCACATCAGTAGGGCTAAATCAGCAGCTTAGGATTTTCATGCCAAGGCATTGGTGCGGGATTTTACACATTTTGCTTTGGGGCTATTTTGCCTTGCAAATGAACTTTGCATTTTGAATTTTGAGCTAGGTAGCCCACAGTGGTGATCTGCACGACTTGTAAGTTTCCCAGTGCTTGGGAGAATGAAGAGCCCATATTATTTTATTGGCTTTGAATTAGCCAGGTTAAAAACTTCTTTGGGATTTAAGCCAGCAAGTTCTACCCCTAGCTGAAGCAATGAATAAGAGCTTATGAGAATAAGTAGTTTAAGGTAATTAAAAATATTATATATTCAGTATGCATAATAAAAATATATCCATATAATGATCTTGATGCTATCATAATTTTTCTCTTTAAAAAAATAATCCCTTGAAAGTGCTATCAGGAGCTCCCTGTCTATCCTTCTTTTGAAAGGCAAATTTCCTGGCTCTGCAGTACTGCTGTAATTCTCATGTCATTCCTGGAGTTTTCCCTTTCCAGTGATAATAATAATGCACAGTATATTTTTCTCATTCTTAGCTTCTTGCTCATGAAATGCTGCTAAGTATGAAATACTGAAAAGAGTTACAAGGGACAATTAATTGGAATGAAGGCATTCTCTATCTCTGACTTTGAACAAACAATAGATAAGTTGTCCTTAATTTATTGAGACATATGACTAAGTAGGACCACTTGATCTCCAATGTAATAAAGCTGCTGAGTCCTAACAGGAAGTGCAAAACAAGTAACTTAACTTGTATAAAAAATCCTTATTAAGACAGTATAACAAACCAAGATGTGAAATAATAGAGTTAAATCCAAATTCACAATATATAAACCACAGCCAAAATTAAAAGATTTTATCATAACAGTTATGGCTTCCCAAGCCAGAGAAAGCTTACGGTACCTCAAGAATCAACTAAAGTTGATAGACAGCAGGTATTCTGTAAGTTGCATTAACAATCGAATAGCTGCAGATTGCATAAATGTGTTGTGTCACATAATATCAAAGTTATTTGCAAAAATTATACAATCTGGAATGCTTGAATATGAGACACAACAATGTCCTGAAACATACATTTATAAGAAAATGAAAGCAATCATTAATATAAAAGGTATTTTTTGGATGCAGTAAGTTAGCAGTGCTACCAAGGTTAAATAGGTAAGTTCTTCAGTCAGCTACTTAGAATTTCAGTCAGATATGTCTATACCTTGTTCTTTTTTGCAAACTCTCATACCTCTCCTGTGTCTTCTTGTTTGCCTTGCTTAGGATCTTCAAAGTCCCATGGGTAAATGTCGATCAGGGGCATTCGTTGAGGGCTCTTTCCCCTAAATATGCTGCCGTTCAAAGATTTCCCTAGTGTTACCGGTGGAAAGACTTCCTGGCCAGTCTAACTACTCTACTCCTATGTTGCTCTGCTTCCCTCCTCTTCTTCCCCTGTGATTTTCGCATTTCCCTTGATTGGCAAATACTCCTTGAGAATTTTTATCCTTGTCCTTCTTTCTTACACAGTATTCAGGGCTTCCTCCTTCTCCTTTCTTCCCGGGGATGCCACACTTAAAAAGTATCCTAGATGTCTTATTTCTGAGGCCCTCCTATCGTATTTGCACTTAAAGCAGAAGAGACAGGTAGAGCTACAATTCTTTCAGCATTTGGTTGATCTGGGGATCTCAAACTCCCAAGGACACACCTCAGCTCGTGTTGTTAAAGGTTGCTGAAAGTTTTTACTGGAGTTATAAGAGCCAGGCACATTTTCTTCAGAGGAAGATGTCTTTTTTTCCTGGCCTCCTATTTGGTTGAGATTTTCATTCACTACTGTTGATGCTACCACTTTGGGGGTCAGTCCCTCATACGGCCCAGCACACACACTGGCTGCGTAATGCTGATTGCCATTCTCAGCTCTCCCTGGGGTTGCCTGAGTCTTGGAAATCAAATGCTTCTCATCTTTGAAAAGGGACTGGCCTTGGCTTTCCCAAGGGCATACTGCAGTCTTGTCTATGCTCTTCTGATTGGACTGCTGACATAGTTCAGCTGTTTTAGGCTTCTGATGAGATTTCTCCTTCAAGGAAGAAGTTGGGCTTTTCTCCATTTCAGAAGCCGCAATAGATACATGTTTCTGAACTTTTGATTCTGAAGGCACAGGACCAGGGGTCAGGTCATAAATTTCCCAAGGGCACACTTCCCCTATGTCAAAATTCTTCTTCATCTGAGTGGTGCCTGGGTTCATTTCAGTATTGCCAGTGGGGAGATTGACCCTTTGTTGCTTTATAATCCCAGATTTCTGAGGTTTTCTTGGTTCCTCTGCATGATTGACGTTTGGAGAGGCAGAATCTTTAGTCTCTGTGCTCTCTGAATTTGAGTATTTCTTGTTTATCTCTTTCTCTCTTGGCAGTGGTTTCTGGGATTTGGCACGCTCCTCCGTGCCTGATGTTTGGGTTTTCCCAGCTAATCCAAGAGTCTTCTCCTTGGCACTGGCTATGACGCTGAGAGACTTCTGCAACATGGATGTGCGTGGGTGCCCCGGCTGCTTCTCCGAGCTGAGGTTGTGAGCACTGGCTGATTTACACACCAAAGGCACAGACTCCGTGGACTCGGCCTCACTTTCTTTCAGTTTCTGTGTGCGTTTTTTACCCGACAGAGACTCCAATGTGGAGTTTTCAGTAGCTGCCTCTTCTCGGCTTCCCACTTGGACGCTACTGGGCTCTTCCGCTTGTTCCCTCACCTGATCGTAAGTGCTGTGGGATTTCTTTAGTGAGAAGACTCGGTTTTTCAGGGACTCCTCCTTGGGCTTCCCAGTGTTACCGGAATACTCCTGTGGATTCTTCCTGACCAGGGCGGTGCTTTTGGCTGTGCTGTGGTCCGTGACCTCCTTGTCCTCTTTGGAACACTGCCTACTGACCGTCTCGGGGATCTCGGTGATGCGCCTCATGATTGAACGGCCTAAGCCCTTCTTGGAGCACCGCTTTTTCTGGAGGTGGGGGTTATTTGTGATCATCTTCTTCCTTTTATATATTTCCAGCTGGGTGTAGAGTTTCTTCAGCTCATCCTGCCAGAAAAAGAGCAAATTTACAAAGGGGAAGAACTTAGTGTTTCAGCCAGATAATATCCTTACATGTAATTTGAAGGCAACGAACTGGAGTCCTTGAGGGAGATCGCTCGACAGCCTTTCCTATCACCTGCACTCTTCACATCTCTCCACCTTTTTACTTTCTAATAACTCTGTGTTTTGATTCACACAGACTTTGGACTTTAAGACACAAACGCAGGCCTTCTACCCTTGCTTTATGGAGCAAGCACTTTAGACTTGTGGGTTGTGCAGAGCAGACTGAACCTGGACCATAACAAAACACAGAATGTTGTCTACTGAAGAACCATGTCTCTGAACAATACTGGAAGCATCATGCAGCCACTGATAAAATTGCATCTAATATCAGACTTGATTAAAGGGACAATAGACCATTGATTATTAAAAGCATCTTTGTACTCGAAATGCTGATATAATGTCACAGATTATTTTAACTAATCCAGCCTCTGCTCATAGATCTATCCTACCTTTCCGGCAGCAAAATGTCATAGACATATTGTAGAAGTATAACCAGTTCCTCATTATCCTTGCTAATAAGTCAATTGAGACTATCAGGGTTGGCTTTGCATTCTGATTAATACCATGATTATACATTTTAGAAGGGGGTTAACTCTGTGATGTCTTCAGTTCTTACAAAACACATTCTTTCTCTTTCTCAAACTCACATTATGCACACATGTGAGCACACATAAATGGGCTTAATCTGAAAAAGGAGAGACAAAATACTGGTATTACCCGGATGTCCTCTGGATCTAGGCTGTGCTCACTCCAGGCTGAATTGATACTGCTGTTCAGGTAGGATCCAGATCGGCCCATGTCTAGCTCATCTTCATATGCTTCTGCAGCAATGTCATCTCGTGGGTTATTGCTTGAATGTGAAAACTGCAAAAGATATTCAATATGAGCTGGAGACATTAATCCACTATAAGACATTATAAAGGCTCTAATGCTAATATCATTTCTTCAGCTTAGATGAATTCGATTACTGGACTCTTCATTAAAGATTTGCTGCTATATTTGTGTTTTGCTTCCCATGTTGCACATTAGAGGTCTTAGTGAGGCAGTATTAACACTTGGTTCCCTCTTGGATTCCTGATCCTTGGATTTTCTCCAGACCTCCAGTGTTAACTTATATTACTCCAAATGATATTTGCATTGTGGAAAGGCAAATAAGTAGAAAAATCCAAAGAAATGTTCTTTAAGAGTAGCGAGTTAGACCCATTGGCAGCTGGATGGGACTTATTTTTCTTGAGCAAAGTTTTAGTGATGATGATGAGTTTAAGAAACATTTATTTACATATTGTCCACTTATTGCTCTACTATTTTTCCTCAGTGCTTATCTCTATCTAAAATACTATTTTAAATGTTTTAAATTTAAATGTTTAAATTTTGAGCAGTGGGGTCTGTCTTGTGTGGTCATTTCGTTGCACAGTGGGGAGGCTGTATTTCATCTGTGGACACAATTAGCTCTGATCACAGGAATGTGACTTTCAGTCTACTACACAGAGCTTCCAAAAAGTTACTTTCAAGACTCAGGGTACAAGAGGTCTGAATTCTAGCCTCATTTGAAGGTGGGTTGACAGCTCTTACCAGGGAAGCTCTCTGTAGCACAGTACCCTCTTAGACCAAAGAGATTGGGTTAAATGGTATCTAAGTTTAAATTCAAAGATCCATGGAAATTACAGAATTTTTTCTCATGCTCATTATTCTCAAGTTTCTCCTTCATCACATTTTGACATATTTTCATTATTTTTCATGTGGTCCGTGGTGCTTTTCAGTTCTGTGTACTCTTGCAATCTCTATTCTTCTTCAAATGGAAAAGTGAGGGAGGAGTGGATTGGGTGAGTGATAGAGAGTAGGCAGGATCAACACTACCCAGCCCCATTTTACACAATATATGTAACATGTGACTGTCCTTTGAAAACTGACAGAAGAGTTTAGAGAAACCGGGTCTCTTCTTCGAGCTTGTCATCAGGTCAAACATTGCTTAAAAAATTAACGGATCACTCTTTGATGATATGGACATATTTAATGTTAACATTTGTTAAAATACTCAGGTAGGCAGGTGACATAAATATAACATGTGAAACAGCAATTCTCTGTTTACGTGACAGTGGATGTTTTATAATTGGGACTGGCTGAGAAACCACAGGTCCTTCTTTCGCTCTTCTGCTTATATTCCTGGTTCCCACATGTGTCATGAACCAAAGGCCATAAAGATGAATAAAACAGAGCCCCTGTCCTCCACAATCTCACAAGCTGCTACTTCAGCTACCTGGGGGTTGGTGGGGGTTGTTTATAAGAATGGACTTATTTTTCTTGAGCAAAGTTTTAGTGATGATGATGAGTTTAAGAAACATTTATTTACATATTGTCCACTTATTGCTCTACTATTTTTCCTCAGTGCTTATCTCTATCTAAAATACTATTTTAAATGTTTATCTTATTTATCTTTTCTGTTTTCCCCTCCTACTCTCCAGAATATAAATACCATAAAAGCACAGATTTTTATCTGTTCATTATTCTTATTTTAGTGTAAGAGTATATAGCAGAGTATATAGTTCTATAAGTATATATAGAACAGTGCTTAGCCCCTCAATAATTTTTAAAATTATCTGTTATTGAGATATAATTGACATATCATAAAATTCTGAATTTTAAATTATACAATTCAGTGCTCTTTGGAATATTAACTAGTTTGTGCACCCACTGCCACTACCTAATTCCAGAATATTTTCATCACCCCAAAAAGAAACCTTGACCCCATTAAGCAGTCACTTCTATCTTCCCTTTTCCCCAGCTAGTGGCAACCACTAAACTACTTCCTGTCTCTAGAGAGTTGTCTCTTCTGGACTTTTCACATAAATGTAATCATACAGTAAGGGGCCTTTTGTGTCTGGCTTCTTTACTTGGCAGAGCATTTTCAAAGTCTGTACATGTTGTGGTATGTACAGTGAGTGCTTCATTCTTTTTTATTCATGACCAGTATTCCACTGCATGGATGTACCACCTTTTGTTTATGCATTTATTGGCTGATGGACATTTTGGCTGTTTCCACTTTTTGGCTATTATTAAACAGTGCTGCTATGAACATTCATCTACAAATTTCTGTATGAACACATGTTTTTGACTCTTTTTGGAACAATAACAATTTATTGAATGAGTAAATAGTCTGAGGATACATCCATCTAAAAAGAGGGTAATCATATTATGCAAAACATAAAAATGGGTAAGAAAAATTGTAGTAACAGACCATACCACGAAAACTGTGCCTATTTGGTATAATTCAAGTAAGGCATTTTGCTCAGTTTGTAATTGTTTGGTCTTTTCAATCAGGCTGAATTTTTATTTTTTGGTTAATTGCGAGAGGACATAAGCCTGGAATGAAAGACAAGAAATCACATTCTTGTTTCAGCTATGCCAGTGTCATATTGTATGACACTGATAGAGATATGTGATGTTCTAATATTTTGTTTTTCTATGTGTAAAAGAGACAAATAATATAATGTTTTAGTGAAAAACTCGTAAAATATTTTTGCCCAAAACTCTGATTTCATTTTATTTTGTTCCAAGTGGCCTATTGCTATCATGTCAGAGAGGAGGAAAGTGAAACTCAGAAAGAAGGAAAGTCTTATTTTAAAACGGCTAGTTTGGGTGAAGCACGTATTCAGAACTCCCATATTCTGAGTCCTGGTTCATTTTCCCTCACTTTCTCATGTTGTCCAAATGAGTCTTTGTCAGAATTCATCGTTATTAAGCAAGATTGTTCTATATACAATCTTACAATTATGTATTTGTATTTACTTAAAAATTCTCTGACTGTTTAAAACATAATACTTCCCTGAATATGAATCCAAACAAGAAACAGGAGGATTCTTAGAACAGGATAACCTCTTTAAAAATGATCTTGAGGTTACAGCTACAATGAAAGTCACCTTGAAACCATAATAAATGGATATTAATGTATTTGGAAAAGGACTGAAACAAAGGAGGGGCTTTGTGCAAATTAAGGCACTATGTGAGATGTTTAATAAATTATGTGAGATGTTTAATAAATCCTGAAAGAAAAGAGATACCTATTTTCCTAAGGAGGGGGCTTTAAAAACATTTTAGAGTGTCAAGCAAATCTCTACACCTCCCTTTGCTTATATTACCAGGTATTTTTAAAAGGAGAAACAAGTTCATGAGCACTTAAAATAACTGTTGTGCAGAAGGAAAGCAATGTTAGAGGAATACCTTTGGAATTAAAAGCAACCCAATGGTGACTGTCACAGTCAAATGAGTATGTGCAAAATATAGCATCAACATCCAATCAGACTGAAGTCTTGAAGCAAGAACAAATCTGAAATGAGAATACACCAGATTAGCAATCCAACAAGATCTCTGCTTAAAACACTAGGATACTGGAAACTCTTTCCTTCAATGTATTAGAAAAAAGCAAGCAAGTAAGAAATTATATTGTTGTTTCTATAGCACCTATTTCATCACAGCAGATTAAGGGTCTAAGTAATCCTAATCAGATGCATAAGACATGAACTCTTTATTACTATTTTAAATTATCAACAGTGAGAAAGACAGCATATCCACCCAAAATGTGCTAAACATTTCCTTGGATTTTTATTTTGTATGTAAGTTGAATGTGGAAAGCAAAAGCAATATACACATGTGAATTTACCAGAAGAGTAGGGTTACAAATTGATGGCTTACGGCAAATTTCTGTCATAAAACACATCCAAGTAACCCTTGATTCTAGCAGTCTTTACTTACAAATATTAATTAGAATTAAGAAAAAAAAGAGTGTGTAATTACCTGTCCTTGTGAATGGTCCCAGAAGTTTAAATGATAAACAATGTCATGGATAAAATGAATTTACTAATGATTTGTGAAATCCATTTTTTAAAATAAAAATTTTACTTGTCATAAAGTTAAAATAATTTAAAATGTTAATTTAAAAAATCTTATCTTACTGAAGAATTTATAAAGTTGTGTTTCATGGCTCTGCAGGAAACGTGTAGGGAAAATTCAGTTCTAATATTTACTTTGGCTTGGAATATTTTCACAAATCAATAGGCACATGCACAAACTAAAATTCATGTTTTAAGGACTTGCCCATATGCAGAAATTTTTATTAAAGTCATTTTGCAATCATATTCTTCTTTTAAATTTTTTTCCACCCATTGTTTACCCATGAAAGCTAAATATGAGATCTTACTGCTCTTGGAGTTAGAGAATTAGCTTTTTGTTTCAATGGTATGCATTATCAAATATGGAAAGCTAACATCCTAAGAAAATGCTCATGAAATAATCATAAAACAAATGTATATGAATTTAAATAATAGAAGAAATTCATTTTACTCTGCATTATATCATATTCATAAACTTACTAAGTAAATTAATATTATTAATATTTAATATAACATTCCCTCAAGGGGATTTGTTCCTCATTTCACCTCCATTCCTCCACCCCTCCCAAAATCAAGTTAAAAATGGAAGTTCAACAGTTATCCAAAATGGAGAGTTTACCCTGTGTCTGGAGACAAAAGAAAGTAGACGTATAACACACTGAAGTACAGAATGCTCAGGATAGTTCACATATTCCTAAAAAGGATTTTCTGGATTAATATCTTCTCTACCTTCTTTGTGAGGGAAGTACAAAGAACCTGGCTTGAATATGACTATTCACTTCGTTCAGGGCTCTTTCACCTTTGACTAGTCTGTGTTGGTTCAGGTGAGATTGGTTTTAAGCTCTGAAATAGGATCACTGTACTCAGTAACAAGTTAGAGCCTCTGAGGCATAGGAGCAATACAAAATGTGTCCCGGAAAATAATACAATCCCAACCTGCTGGGGCCACTGCCAGTGCTGGAGCGGACACTTATATCAAAGGTGATGGATGTACAGTCTAAAAGGATCCTCACGTACTGGGAATTCCTACCTCAAATGCCAACACGAGTGAGCTTTAAACTAGCCTGACAATATCTAGAAGGAAGAGTGGTTACACATTACTTTAAATTAAAATGGTGAATCATCCCCCAAAATTATTTGAAGTACTGACGTCAATTGTCCTTAAATGAATCAGCTTTTAATTACTGCCTGGTTTTTTAGGTTGCAGTTCTGACTAGGAGTATCTTCACAGAAACTGGGTTTTGCAATCCTTTTTAAAGCTTCATTTTTTTTTTTTTTTTGAGAGGGCATCTCTCATATTTATTGATCAAATGGTTGTTAACAGTTAACAACAATAAAATTCTGTACAGGGGACTCAATGCACAATCATTAATCCACCCCAAGCCTAATTCTCATCAGTCTCTGATCTTCTGAAGCACAATGAACATGTTCTTACATGGTGAACAAATTCTTACATAGCGAATAAGTTCTTACATGGTGAACAGTACAAGGGCAGTCATCGCAGAAACTTTCGGTTTTGATCACGCATTATGAACTATAAACAATCAGGTCAGATATGAATATTCGTTTGATTTTTATACTTGATTTATATGTGAATCCCACATTTCTCCCTTATAATTATAATTATAATTATAATTATTATTTTTAATAAAATTAAAGCTTCATTTTTTTTAAAAAAGAGTATTTCAACTTAAAAAAATAGGTCTACAAGTCAGGAGCATAGAAATATTTGGAAATTAAGGTTTAGAATAAAAGCAAACTTTAAAAAGTTCACACTTTCCCAAAGGTTTGCTTTTTGCTCAGTACTAAAAATAAGTAAAGGATTAGAACAGACTGGGCAGAATGCGTCCTTCATTATTTTCCCTTCTAGACTTAATCTTTTCAGTTTATTTTTGTTTAATCTGACTATTTGGTAAGAATGAAAGTAAAATGTAAATAATCTGTAGTCATAGTTTTCAACTTATATATATGTGTATATGTATATGCAAACATATGTATATATTTTATTTTAAGCAGACAAGAAAGAAAATATATTCCCTGTTGATAGAGAATATCTTTGCTGATATTTAATACTTTTGCATTATTTAATATTATTTAATTCCAGGGAAAAATTACCAAGATGGGTACAGCTGATTACTGCTTTTTATTCTTGGATTTTACCAACATTGGAACCACAGTACATATGAATTCAGTCCACAAGTACATAAGGAATTGTGTATACTTACTTCTGTAATTATTACTGCCTATTACTCTGCTCATCCCCCCCAAAATCAGTGTTCTATAGATTTACTGTGTTAAACTATAATTTCTTGGTCCTCTATGGCCATACAAATTAAATTTCCAAGAAGGGTTAGTATACACTGTGATTTTTGAAGCCAATATGTCACAATCTGAGTCTGCTCTGTGTAGAAAGGTTAAGTCAAAGTTGGAGCTTAAAATGTAGGGTTTCCCATTGAGGTTTGCTCAGGCTTGCCTGAGAAAATACTAAAGCTGACCAAGGCTGGTCACTCTGCTGTCACTGGAAATCCTCCCTTTTCAAAACTGATAGGAGACCCCACAACTGTCTGGAAGATAATTGATCTTGTGAGTATGCTGTGTCTACTCAACACCAAATCTGTTAGGTTCAACAGGAACAGTTCAATAAGAGCTTATGTCTACGTGAACCCGGCCAGTAGTCTGTATGATTCTTTTGGCTTGGGACTCTGCAGGAAAGACCCTACAAAGTAAAAATGCTATTATCAATGAATATTTAACATAACATATTTTGTATCACCTTGGGCCAATATTAAGACAGTATTTTCTGAAGTGTGGCTACTATTATCAGATGTCAATTGAGCTGGGAGAATTTCATGGTCAGTTAAGTTTGGAGAATGAGATTAAATGAAGTTAAATAGGTTTCCTTACAGCAGGACTTGTCGGTGTGCTAGTTTGCACTGTGACATGCCTGAAAGTGGCTATCGGATGCAATGTGTCATAAATAAACACATGTAAAAACATCTAGAAGTGATACACTATTATGTTACCAGTGCTTATTCTTAGGGTGGTTGGATTAGGGAGTTTACCTTTTCTTTATCATTTTAAGGTTTTTCTATAACAACCATCTATTGCCTTATTAGTAAGAAAATTTTTAAAGTTCATTTAAAAATACTTTACCATGCCTACTTCTGAAAGGACTTGGGCCACTTGAGACTTTCAAATCCATTGAAAAAAAACATCTAATGATGAAAATTGAACAGAGTAAATCTCAAAGTAGAAATTGATTTAGGCAACTGCTTTGAACACATTTAATTTCTTGGATAATTAGGTTCTAAGAGATATAGCAGCTAATTGTAGGGCAAAAGTGGAAAACCCTTTGCAGGACAGAGTCACATCCCAAAACTAGAAGACATTGAAACTCATCTGTAATAAGCCTTCATGCTCATAACCCTATTTGGTTGGTTTGTTCATATAATATTAACTTACAAATGTTTCTGGGGTAGCATGTTTGTTAGATCTAGAAACACGTGTTTTATTTTCTTGGAACAAACAACGAAAGTGCAATGGTTTGGGAGAGCGTGACGGCCGTGGAACTCTGGCGCCCACCACAATTTAGGCTGAGGGCATTCTTCCCTTTGCTTATTTGTAATTTCATATTTCACTTCTCATCTTTCCTCCCTCTTCTCCTCTCATTTTCTCATTTCTCTCTTTTGAGAGGGGACAAGACAAAGCCAGGAGGCAAATTCCCTTGAATCCTGGCCCTTTGGTGGAGTTTCTAGGGTTGTCAGGTCATAAATCTTTTTCTTAATGAAAAGTTTAAAAAGTGTAGGTTACGCCTAAGGCCCAACTGCTCTCTGGCATCCTCTATTCCTAGAAGTGCAAGGTAACATTTTATGATTATCAGCTACAGTGAGAGATGATAAATATCCTCCCAGACTTCCACAGATCCACACCTTCATAGCCTGATTCCTACTATTAGCAAGCTCCTCATTTCATTGAGGACAAAGGCAAATATCCAAAATTTGTGATCACATTCTTAATTGTCCTGGCTTTTAATATGTGTTGAGTAATTGAATGACATCTTTTGTTGCCTTTCAAATTATAGGATTCCTTTTTGTTGTTCTCACTGAAGTTTTTGTTTCATTTTCAAATACAAGTCAGGTAAAAATTCTCAGAAGATACATCACACATATTTCATTTTGTTCACTTATCATAAGCTACTTTCTTCCTTCTTTGTCTTCATTGACTATAGAGCTGTCTTGGAGATCAAAAAACAGAGGGCCAGGCCATGCGTTCTTCCCACAGAAGGTCACTGCTAAAATGCAAAACCGCCCTGCCCACAAATATCCACTCATCAGCTGGGAGTGCTTGTTTGGCTTTGAATTTAGCAGAATTCACACACATAAGTTGTTCAAGTATTAAGATTTTGAAATTCTGAGCCAACATAATAAACATATGAAAACACACAATTTCTCTGTATGTCTTACTTTATGGGGTGTAGAAGATTGCATACATCTTCAGAACAGAAAGTATTATGTGTCATAAACAATATCCAATGACACCTCCATCAGTGGTTTAATGTAATATGGTAATATTGAGTTAGCCTTCAGAATAAATGAAGGCAATAAATAAAACAGCAGAAGAAACTAAGCATAGCAGAATTTTAAAAAAAAGCACTGTGTTCACTTGTCATTTCTGTGACAAAGAAATTAGTTGACTTATAAAACACCATCCTTCCTAAATCTTTCCATTATGCATCTTACCCAGTTTTTCTATTTAAGTTAAACTGTAATACACCAGAAAAATGAGACAGTTAAATACTCGTGCTACAGATCACTTGCCTGATTGTATGGAATACAGCAGAGATAATGAGCTCATTGTGAACTGCAACTGCCATATAGCGTGGCTCGTGAAATGCTGATGGGACTGTCCGTACTGCATAGCAGAGATAAACACCCCACAAAAGGAATAAAAATTCAGCTGGGAGAAGAACACAATAAAACAATTTTACATTAGTTTTATAGGTGAAGAGAAAAGTAAAAATTAAGCTCTGTAATATTCGTTTTATACCTATTATAGAAACATACATTCTTTAGTTAGAAATAGATAAATACAAAATGTCATTCACATATGAATACACATGCCATATACTTATTTAAAAATTTTATTAGCATATAAAAGATTTTTCAAAGGTATATTTTGTATTTTTTGGTTTACAATTTCTTTAAAACAGTGTTTGCTGTCTCAGATATTTTTTTTTCCTCAGATACCTGGCTTTTTCCTAAAACAACTGTAAAATAATTTTCCGCACACTCAGCCTAAGTTTAAGATGTTCATAGAGCATGTGGGTCACAATAAAGTCATCAAGGCAACAAAAGGCTTATATGAAGCTCCTAGAAGTCTAAGTTTCAGTTGCATGGAGTCTTTTTCAATATGTAAAGATAACCATTGGCAGAAATGTGAGAAAATAGGTTGCTAAACATTCAGTAGCCTTTTGTATAAATGAATCATAATTTCTTTTTTTTCTTTATTTTGGTATCATTAATCTACAATTACATGAGGAACATTATGTTTACTAGACTCCCCCTATCACCAAGTTGCCCCCCCACAAACCCCATTACAGTCACTGTAAATGAGTGTTGCAAGATGATGTAGAATCACTACTTGTCTTCTCTGTGCTGCACAGCTCTCCCTATGCCCCCCGCCCCCCACATTATACATGCTAATCGTAATGCTCCTTTTCTTTCCTACCCCACCTTATCCCTCCCTTCCCACCCATCCTCCCCAGTCCCTTTCCCTTTGGTAACTGTTAGTCCATTCTTGGGTTCTGTGATTCTGTTGCTGTTTTGTTCTTTCAGTTTTTTCTTTGTTCTTATACTCCACATATGAGTGAAATCATTTGGTACTTGTCTTTCTCCACCTGGCTTATTTCACTGAGCATAATACCCTCTAGCTCCATCCATGTTGTTGCAAATGGTAGGATTTGTTTTCTTCTTATGGCTGAATAATATTCCATTGTGTATATGTACCACATCTTTATCCACTTATCTACTGATGGACACTTAGGTTGCTTCCATTTCTTGGCTATTGTAAACAGTGCTGCGAAAAACATAGGGGTGCATCTGTCTTTTTCAAACTGGGCTGCTGCATTTTTAGGGTAAATTCCTAGAAGTGGAATTCCTGAGTCAAATGGTATTTCTATTTTGAACTTTTTGAGGAACCTCCATACTGCTTTCCACAATGGTTGAACTAGTTTACATTCCCACTAGCAGTGTACTAGGGTTCCCCTTTCTCCACAACCTCACCAACATTTGTTGTTGTTTATCTTTTGGATGGTGGCTACCCTTACAGGTGTGAGGTGGTATCTCATTGTGGTTTTAATTTGCATTTATCTGATGACTAGCGATGTAGAGCATCTTTTCATGTGTCTGTTGGCCATCTGAATTTCATCTTTGGAGAACTGTCTGTTCAGCTCCTCTGCCCATTTTTTATTTGGATTTTTTGCCTTTTGTTTGTTGAGGTGCATGAGTTCTTTATATATTTTGGATGTCAACCCTTTATAGGATGTGTCATTTATGAATATATTCTCCTATACTGTAGTATGCCTTTTTATTCTCTTGGTGGTGTCCTTTGCTGTATAGAAGCTTTTTAGCTTGATATAGTCCCACTTGTTCATTTTTGCTTTACTTTCCCTTGCCCAGGGAGATATGTTCATGAAGAAGTCACTCATGTTTATGTCCAAGAGATTTTTACCTATGTTTTTTCCTAAGAGTTTTATGGTTTCATGACTTATATTCAGGCCTTTGATCCATTTCGAATTTACTTTTGTGTATGGGGTTAGACAGTGATCCAGTTTCATTCTCTTACATGTAGCTGTCCAGTTTTGCCAACACCAGCTATTGAAGAGGCTCTCATTTCCCCATTGTATGTCCATGGCTCCTTTATTATATATTAATTGACCATATATGTTTGGGTTAATATCTGGGCTCTCTATTCTGTTCCACTGGTCTGTGGGTCTGTTCTTGTGCCAGTACCAAATTCTCTTGATTACTGTGGCTTTGTAGTAGAGCTTGAAGTTGGGAAGCGAGGTGCCCCCTGCTTTATTCTTCCTTCTCAGGATTGCTTTGGCTATTTGGGGTCTTTTGTAGTTCCATATGAATTTTAAAACTATTTGTTCCAGTTTGTTGAAGAATGCTGTCAGTATTTTGATAGGGATTGCATTGAATCTGTAGATTACTTTAGGCAGGATGGCCATTTTGACAATATTAATTATTCCTAGCCAAGAGCATGGAATGAATTTCCATTTGTTAGTGTCATCTTCAATTTCTCTTAAGAGTGTCTTGTAGTTTTCTGGGTATAGGTCTTTCACTTCCTTGGTTATGTTTATTCCTAGGTATTTTATTCTTTTTGATGCAATTGTGAATGGAATTGTTTTCCTGATTTCTCTTTCTGTTAGTTCATCGTTAGTGTATGGGAAAGCAACAGATTTCTGTGTATTAATTTTGTATCCTGCAACTTTGCTGAATTCAGATATTAGTTGTAGTAGTTTTGGAATGGAGTCTTTAGGTTTTTTTTATGTACCATATCATGTCATCTGCAAATAGTGACAGTTTGACTTCCTCTTTACCAATATGGATGCTTTTTATTTCTTTGTTTTGCCTGATTGCCATGGCTAGGACCTCCAGTAGTATGTTGAATAATGGTGGGGAGAGTGGGCATCCCTGTGTTGTTTCCAATCTTAGAGGAAAAGCTTTCAGCTTCTTGCTGTTAAGTATGATGTTTGCTGTGGGTTTGTCATATATGGACTTTATTATGTTGAGGTACTTGCCCTCTATACCCATTTTGTTGAGAGCTTTTATCATGAATGGATGTTGGATTTTGTCAAATGATTTTTGAGTGTCTATGGAAATGAACATGTGGTTTCTGTCCTTCTTTTTGTTCATGTTGTAGATGATTTTGATGGATTTTTGAATGTTGTACCATCCTTGCATCCCTGGGATGAATCCCACTTGGTCATGGTGTATGATTCTCTTGATGTATTTTTAAATTCAGTTTAGTAATATTTTGTTGAGTATTTTTGCATCTATGTTCATCCGGGATATTGATCTGTAATTTTCTTTTTTGGTGGGGTCTTTGCCTGGTTTTGGTATTAGAGTCATGCTGGCTTCATAGAATGAGTTTGGAAGTATTCCCTCCTCTTCTATTTTTTGGAAAAAGTTAAGGACAATGGGTATTACGTCTTCTCTATATGTCTGATAAAATTCAGCGGTGAATCCATCTGCACCAGGGGTTTTGTTCTTGGGTAGTTTTTTGATTACCGATTCAATTTCTTTGCTGGTAATTGGTCTGTTTAGATTTTCTGTTTCTTCCTTGGTTAGTCTTGGAAGGTTGTATTTTTCTAGGAAGCTGTCCATTTCTTCTAGGTTTTCCAGCTTGTTAGCATATAGATTTTCATAGTATTCTTTAATAATTTTTTGTATTTCTGTGGGGCCCATCGTGACTTTTCCTTTCTCATTTCTGATTCTGTTGATGTGTGTAGATTCTGTTTTCCTCTTAATAAGTCAGGCTATGGGCTTATCTATTTTGTTTATTTCTTCAAAAAACCAACTCTTGGTTTCGTTGATTTTTTCTATTGTTTTATTCTTTTCAATTTTATTTATTTCTTCTCTGATTCTTATTATTTCCCTCCTTCTGCTGACTTTGGGCCTCATTTGTTCTTCTTTTTCCAGTTTCAATAATTGTGACTTTAGACTATTCATTTGGGACTGTTCTTTCTTCTTTAAATAGGCCTGGATTGCTATATACTTTCCCCTTAGAACAGCCTTCTCTGTGTCCCACCGAAGTTGGGGCTTTATGCTGTCATTTTCCTTTGTCTCCATATACTGCTTGACCTCTGTTTTAATTTGGTCTTGATACATTGATTATTTAAAAGCATGTTGTTAAGCCTCCATGTGTTTGTGAGCCTTTTTGTTTTCTTTGTACAGTTTATTTCTAGTTTTATGCCTTTGTGGTCTGAGAAGTTGGTTGGTAGAATTTCAATCTTTTGGAATTTACTGAGGCTCTTTTTGTGGCCTAGTATGTGGTCTATTCTGGAAAATGTTCCATGTGCACTTGAGAAGAATGTGTATCCTGTTGCTTTTGAGTGTAGAGTTCTGTAGATATCTGTTAAGTCCATCTGTTCTAGTGTGTTATTCAGTGTCTCTGTGTCCGCACTTATTTTCTGTCTAGTGGATCTGTCCTTTGGAGTGAGTGGTGTGTTGACATCTCCTAGAACGAATGCATTGCATTCTATTTCCTCCTTTAATTCTGTTAGTATTTGTTTCACATATGTTGGTGCTCCTGTATTGGGTGCATATATATTTATAATGGTTATATCCTCTTGTTGGACTGAGCCCTTTATCATTATGTAATGTCCTTCTTTATCTCTGGTTACTTTCTTTGTTTTGAAGTCTGTTTTGTCTGATACTAGTACTGCAACACCTGCTTTTTTCTCCCTATTGTTTGTGTGAAATATCTTTTTCCATCCCTTCACTTTTAGTCTGTGTATGTCTTTGGGTTTGAGGTGAGTCTCTTGTAAGCAGCATATAGATGGGTCTTGCTTTTTTATCCATTCTGTTACTCTGTGTCTTTTGATTAGTGCATTCAGTCCATTTACATTTAGGATGAATATTGAAAGATTTGTACTTATTTCCATTGCAGGCTTTAGATTCCTGGTTACCAAAGGTTCAAGGGTAGCTTCTTCACTATCTAACCATCTAAGTTAGCTCTCTTATTAAGCTATTATAAACACAATGTGATGATTCTTTGTTCTTACCCTTCTTATTCCTCCTCCTCCATTCTTTATATGTTAGGTGATTCATTCTGTACTCTTTTGTGTTTCCTTTGACTGCTTTTGTGAGTAGTTGATTTTATTTTTTGCCTTTAGTTAGTATTTGGTTGGTCTTCTTTCTTTGTTATGATTTTATTTTCTCTGGTGACATCTATTTAGTCTCAGGAGTGCTTCCATCTAGAGCAGTCCCTTTAAAATATCCTGTAGAGGTGGTTTGTGGGAGGCAAATTCCCTCAACTTTTGCATGTCTGGGAATTGTTTATTCCCTTGTTGATATTTAAATAATAATCATGCTGGATAGAGTATTCTTGGTTCAAGGCCCTTCTGTTTCATTGCATTAAATATATCATGCCATTCTCTTCTGGCCTGTAAGGTTTCTGTTGAGAAGTCTGATGATAGCCTGATGGGTTTTCCCTTGTAGGTGACCTTTTTTCTCTCTCTAGCTGCTTTTAATGCTCTGTCCTTGTCTTTGATCTTTGCCATTTTAATTATTATATGTCTTGGTGTTGTCCTCCTTGGATTCCTTGTGTTGGGAGTTCTGTGGGCCTCCATGGTCTGAGAGACTATTTCCTCCCCCAGTTTGGGGAAGTTTTCAGCAATTATTTCTTCAAAGACACTTTCTATCCCTTTTTCTCTCTCTGCTTCTTCTGGTACCCCTATAATGCAAATATTGTTCCTTTTGGATTGGTCACACAGTTCTCTTAATATTCTTTCATTCATGGAGATCCTTTTATCTCTCTCTGCCTCAGCTTCTCAGTGTTCCTGTTCTCTGATTTCTATTCCATTAATGGTCTCTTGCACCTCATCCAGTCTGCTCTTAAGTCCTTTCAGAGATTGTTTTATTTTTGTATTCTCACTCCCTACTTGCTCCTTTAGCTCTTACATATTTCTCTGCAGGTTCATCGGCATGGTTATGACCTTTATTTTGAATTCTTTTTCAGGATGATTGGTTAAATCTATCTCCGCAGGTCCTGTTCCAGGGTTTGTCAGGGAAATTCTGGACTGGACCAAATTCTTCTACTGTTTCACAGTGATAGAAGTAGTTGTAGGCAGGTAGTGCATGTGTCAGCTTGGAGAACAATGTCCTTTCCTGTTTTCTGGGTGCCTTAGCCTTCTCTGCTGCCTGTGTGAGTTACCCGCACTCCTGGAGCAGCCTCTGGATTAATCTCCTAAGCTGCTATGGGCGGGGTCACTGTTAGGGTAGCCCAGAGCCCTGCAGGGAGTGGCAGTCGTGTTGGGTGTGCTCTCATGCAAGAGTGGCGCCCCTTCGCACCTTGACCCAGTTTCTTCTACCTGCGCCTGGGAGCTGTGCACTGGCAGCAGCCTTTGAGTCTGGCCTGGGTGGTTGCGCACCAGGAAGAGATTCTGGGAAGCTGCTGGGAGCGTGGCTGCTCCCGGGCTGCTCTGCCCCTGTGGTGGGGCTGCGCCAGCAGGGGGGAAAACGAATGTCAGGCTGCCTCTTGCCATGAGGGGCTTCAGAGCTACATTGCTACCCACGGGGTTAGGCTGCCTGAAGTTCCTCAGGATTCCCAGCCTGCTGGGCTGAGTGTGCCAGAATGATTCCATCCAGCTGTGAAGCCCCTGTCCCTTTCTAAAAGACTTTCAAAAAGCACTCACTTTTCTTTTCTCCCAAGGGACCCGCTTGCAGATTTTACTTTTCCGTTTCTCTGATATCCAGTACACCATGCAATGTGTGTCTGTGCTCCCAGTGCAGGTTACTAGGGCTGGTAATTTAGCAGTCCTGTGCTTCCACTCCCTCCCCACTCTGACTCCTTTACTCCTGCCAGGGAGCTGGGATGGGGGGAGCGCTCGGGTCCTGCCAGGTTGCAGCTTTGTATCTTAGCCCCTTCGTGAGATGCTGAGTTCTTGCAGATGTAGATGTAGCCTGGATGTTGTACTGTATCTTCTGGTCTCTCTGTTAGGTATAGTTGTATTTGTTGTATTTTCAAAAATATATATGGTTTTGGGAGGAGATTTCTGCTGCCCTACTCATGCCACCATCTCTGCTCCTCCTTCAAAGTTTGAACTTTTTAACCATGATACATTTTATTGGTATTGTGAAAAATCCTGAATATGGACAACTCACTACCAATTAGCATAAACAGGTTTAGATAACAAACCTGATAACCCGACTACCAACATTTTTCTAAATGAGTAGGACTTGGGATATTTATCTGTTGTCTTCATTAATTCAGGAGAAGGTTTTCTGATCCCAATTACTTTATTCTTTATATATAGCTCTAGGAAGATGGTGAAATAGTAAACGCTTTTACCAAAAGCAAATCATTTTTGTTCTACTTCCATATTTGTAAATGCACTATGCAATATTTTTAAATTTATAATTCTGATTTGGTATGCCATGTCTGTCTGTACCGATCTCCTCTTTTGACTGTTAGACAAGTCAGAGAATTTCATAAAAGAGCTGAAGGTTGCCAATTCAGTTTATACACTTAGCTCAAGAAGTCATCCTAAAGTTGGAACATACACTTTTACCATTTAAATGAATTTGGGGACGATTATGTAACTCCTGGATGTTCGCTTTAATATGTTTCCTCACACTGGTCTAATCCTGACCACAGAAAATGTTACAAGATAAAGGGAGCCACTCTCTCTGTTCTTTCAGCAAATATTTATGAAGAACCTACAACTGACAGATACTTTGTTAGGTGCCAAGAATATAGTGTGAGCACTCTAGGCCATGTTGCTGGATTGCATATAGCTACTAGGTTGGAACAGTAAAGAGGGGTGAGCAGATTAAGAATCCTTTCTTTTGCCTTCAAACATACTTAGAAAAATTCAAAGTGCTGCTGAATAGTATAAGTACTACTTATTATTTTTATTATAGATATAGATGATTCTCAAAGAGCTATGGCAGTTTAAGTCTTTATATGAATTCTAATCTGATCTAGAAATATTCTGGAACATCTAAAATTTGCAATTCTCTTTCCATTAGATAGAATAAAGTCACTTTTAAAAAACAGACTATTGAACCTGAGAAACATTTTTCACATTGTCTAATGTTCATCTATCTGTCTTCCACAGTTGTGATGTTTATATCTTTATTTGTTTTCCATTAAAGCTTACCTCATAACTTTTTATAAAGGACAAATAATGATTATTTAAATAGACATAAGTAACAATGAAAGTCATTTTTCTTCCCTTTCTTTGTTTTCAAATACTTCCTTAAAGATGAAACCAAGGCTCATAGAGGTTTGGAGATTTTTTCCAAGCAGTCTCCTATACCTGCTTCCTCCCTCTGAAATACTTATGGTAGGAAAATCACTGATCAGGGCAGCTACCTGAGCGGTTCTGAAACAACCTTGTACAGTAAGCAAGAATAGAGTGGACCCGTTCTTTAAATGAATGACCCACATTTCTAACTAGAGTTCTACTTCAGTGGAAAAACTAGTATTGCACCCTTGCAAATTGTTCTTTAGTTTGTATTTCTAAAAAGTAGATTATTTAGGTACAGCTGATCCAGAATGTTTGTTCATGAATATATTAACTATCACTTTTTATTTTTCTCTAAATTGACTCTTCACACTAATGTGAGTGTGTGCAGCTTTTTGATAGAGATTTCCCATAACCTCAGGGTATAACCTGTCCCCTGCCTTTCTACAGCCTCTTTCCTATATAGAAACATTTCTGTTTAGGAAACGGAATAACTTAGCTTCCAGTAGAAGCTGCTTTTCAGCTGACTGAAGGTATATGAATTAATTCTTCAATAACAGTCTTAATATAAAAAATCTATGGTAAACATGCTACTTATAGAAATATAAAGAGAACTGAGAAGAGGCATGTGTTACATGTTAGAAAACACCAAATTAAGAGAAGTTAAATAAAGAATAGCTAATGCCATATGCTCAAAGATAAGTAAATGAAATTGCTTTAGGGTAATGCAGAAAAAAATTACAGCAACTGCAAATCTGTTTTTTCAAGGTAGTCCTAATTTTAAATATTTGTTCCTATTGCTAAATTATGTGTCTTGACTTCTCTTCAGAGAATTGTGTTCATGCAGGAAAAGTGTACTATTGAAACTAAGGTGTTCGAGTAGCTTACAGGACAAGAACAATGACTAGGAGATAACAAAAACACCAACAAACATTTAACTTCTTCTTACTCTTTGGTCTCTGCACCCCATTGCCAGCTAGTCTTTTATTTCCTAAGAGACTCTAATGCTACCATTTAATACCTTTGGTAGTACTGGATTAACTAATTACTGCCTCTCAAGGCTAGCTACTTCTGTCTCACTTCTAAAGCCATGACCTGGATCCATGACCAGCGCTCTCAATCTCTACTGAGACCTGGGGACTGTCCAGGGAACTGCATTTCCTGCAGCCCTCTCAACTATGGATCTTTATTCTCTCTTGTACTACCTACTTCAGGGACCTCAGGAAAGTGAGCTCAGGACCCTCCTTGTCTTCTGTGTCCCCCTTTCCCTGGTATGCTCCAGAATTAATATTAAAAATACTAACTTTTAATTAAATGCCTACTATTTTTATAGTTCCTCCCTTGCTAGTGGAAAAATTTGCTACCTGTAAGCTTTCTCTCTGGAGGAAAGCAGAAGGTGATAGCAACCAAGTACCACAAAAATAGCCTGTGATCCCAAAGTGCTTGTAGAGGGAGTAAACAGATAAGCTGGGGGACATTGTGGTCAGAATGGATTCTTGAACGAGTGATGTGGGAAGTTGGGGGATTTCATGTGACAAAAAGCAAGAGTGGTCACTGATGATGAGGGGCCAGTGTTGGATGAGGGTGGTACAGAAGTTAGCCTGGATAATGTGAGGGAGAAAAGAATGAAAATGGGAAGGAACATGGGAAGATTTATCATTAGACAGGAATTGGAAGACATTCCTATCTGACGGCTCCTATTTAATCTTTCAAGGAGGAGTCCCCTATGAGAAACAGGGATAATTTCAAGGTATGAAGAGACAAAACAAGACAAGACAAAAATAATCACTGTGAAGAATGACCTAGGGGCCAATGAGGGACACAGCGAGAGTTTTATGGAATGGCCAGACCACAGTTGAGATCAGTAATCATTTCGTTGTAGTAAAATAATCTGATTACTTCCCCTGAGTCATTAGTTCTCTACAGTAACATCAGAGTCACCTAGAGGGCTTGTCAAACATGGATCGCTGGGCCTTGCAGTCCTAGAGTACCTGACTGTGGAAGTCTGCAGACAGGCCCAAGAACTTGCATTGCTAACAGGTTCCCTGTGGTGCTGCTGCTGGTTCTGAGGCTGGCTTGGAGGGCTCCTGCTTTACATCTTTCTCCACTGTCATGGTTCCAACTCCAGATTCTCTGCATTTGTGCATGTCACTTCAAATTATGTACTTATTTAAAATTCACTTAATATAAAGTAATATATGTATTACATATATATAAAAGCAATCTAGATCAAACTTACTGATTCATCACATCACTTTCCTGGTTCTCCAAATTCTAACAAGTTTTCAAGACTGGATAAACCTGACATTCCGGTATTCACAATGCATTTCAACACAATCCTTTTTTCTAGTTAGGCATTCCCTTCATGTTTCATACAATTCCTAGCCACCTCCGCCACCATTCCTATCAAAGGGAATGTTCTCTATACATCTTTACAATAATCTAAATATTACCATGGCTCAAACAACCTCTCTCTTAACAAAGATTCCTGAATTTTGATATTAACTGTTATCTTCCTTTATTGAACTACTATTGCACCAGGAGCCTTCACCGCTCAATTTTGCTTTTCCATGATTTAAAAAATCTCATTGTTGATACCTCTACCAACCAATAGTCAGCTCCTTGATGAAAGGAATAAGGCCTTTATGCATTTTATATCTCCTGCGAAGTGTTCAAATCAGTACCAGAGAAATTATAGGTACTCAGTGGATCTTTTTGGTTGTATAAAATTTTCACTTATATATAAGGTTTATGTAAAATGAATTGTACGTTACTATCAGTTATATACTCCCATTTATTTCTACATATAGATCACAAATGTGATCTACTTCAGAGTGCAAAATAAATTTTAAAAAGGCCTTGAATACATCTCAAAACCAATGTTTACAAAATACAAAAAATGCTAGGTGAATAGGCCATGCTTTCTGTTTGTTTATTCTGTACCCAAGGGTGCCTCATCATGTATTTTGAGTATTATATTCTTTGCAAAACAGAAAATAAATATAATGGCCTTTCTTCATAGTAATATGGGGAAATCATTTTGTCTACTTTGGTTATCTTAGAGTGAAGAATATAAAATAATGTTAGAGGTTTTTGAGTAGAACTTTAATATGTATGATTTCTTTAATCTTCAAATCCAGACCCAAGTCAGAATCAGAATTGCTTCCTACCTTAGTTCTATGCTTTATCTTCTGATATCTTCTTTGATATTGATCAAAATAATGATGATTGGCTTTATATATTATCATTATAGCCATTCCCTTTACATATCCATATTGCTTTTTTATTGGGTATCAGGCCTATAAAATTCTGAAAATATCTTGCCCAGAGAAACACTATTCAATTTAAATTGTAAACACATTTTGTTACACATTTTAATACACACTTTATTAGCTTCTAGAAAAATACTAAATATGAATATTCAAACAATTCCCATATATGGGAGAGACAGAAAATAGAAATTAAATTTGGCATGTGCCAGATAAAATTAAGATTTGTTCTGTGGCTTACTGAGGGGAATGACAACAAAATAATAAAGGTTTATTTTCATTCTTTTCTTTGTATCTTTGGAGACTTAAGACAGCCTAGTATTAACAAAAGAAAATTTCCTGTGGATTTCTCTTTATTTTTCAAAAAACTGAGATGCCAGAAAATCATCTGTGTTTTTGACCTAAGTCATCATATAGTTATTCAAACTTCTCTAATTTCTTGGTCACATAAAACTCTTACTACCCCCAAGTAGCATGGCTTTGCTTTTGTGTAAAACTGGACCTCCAGAGAATCCTAATAAATTATTGTCGGAAGAAAGATTAATTAGAAATTTCACAGAGAAAATCTCTACACAAAGAGTGCCCTAGAAACCAAGTCTGATACAGCATAGGAGCAAAACTATATAAAATATACCATCATTTCCTTTTTTTCCCTCAACTAAAGAAATGTCAAGAGAATAGCTACTGTTAATCAAACAGGTACACACTGATAAGATCCAAAGCAGATAGTCTCTTTGTACCAAAATGTTGCCTTTATTTACTGCATTTCTTTTTCCTGATTTGCTTGGTTACATTTTTTCAACAAAGCTACATACCTTTGAAAAAGAATGGAAACTTTCAGAAGAAGTTTGCATTCCACAGGTCATTATTGTCCTTTTCATACTATTGTTTTACCAAAACCCCGTTAAGTGAAATTCCTTTAGGCTTTGTAAAAGGGTTTGGCAAGGCTTCTAAAGAAGTCCATTTAATGCTACTGGAAAAGGACAAGATGATCACGCAAAACAAGAGACCACGTACCAATGGCTGTCATGTAATCCCAGCGCTCGATGAGGCACATATTGAAAATGAGGTGATCAGATGTCTGCCCTTGGCCAATAAGTGGAGTCTGCCTTTCCACATTCTGGCAAACAGATGAAGTCCAGCCAACAAGAAACCAAAACACTACTAGCAGTATTACTGCCAGCATCCTCATGACCCGTCCACCAGTCATATACGGAATCCGTTGAGCTGTTCGTGAAAGAAACACTTTCAAAACCCTGGAAAAGCAAAACATTAGAATGTGAAGGCAAACAACACTCAGAAAGTAAAATTCTAAACTATCTCATTTTTTAGGTGAAATTTAGACCCACCAATACCTACGTATGCAGAGTTTTAACATAAAAAAATACAAACATAAAGGGTATTGCTTATATTTTCACTTAGTTTCATTCTAGTTTATCTTCCAATAGCAAAACAAATATCCTGCATTTGAGACCAGTTGAGCCAACAGATTTGTATAGGATGAATTTCTTTTGACTCTGCCTTAATATTTCAAGGAAAATTCTCAGGACCTTAGAAAGATCCACAGGGAAACACTGTTTGAACCGGGTTTCTGACAGATCAAAAAATAGTCTTGAAAGTGACTAGTGGATTTTGTGATATTATACTAAGTCAAAAAACTTCCTTGAACCAGTTATTTTTTTATAGTAGAATGTTATGAAAGGTTATTTTCTGAAAATCATCTTATATGACATGACCCTCCCTTTTTAAATCTTTTATTACATTACCAAAAATAATAATGAAGTAAGTATGAAAACAATGAGGAGTATGTAAATACTAGGGTGAGTAAGATCACTAGATTAAAGAAGATTGGGATGCTCTATGAGAAATGTAGTAATTAAAAAGATATTTTTTTCTATACATATGGTTCAGATGAATAGCCAGAGTTGAGAATTATTGGATGAGAGATATCTAAGAACTGTTTCATTTCTAAATATTGTATAAAGACAAAATCTAACCTCAGAGGGATCCTTACATCCAACCTTTTTTTAACTTCACCTCCAGGATATTCTTGTTGATTTTAACTCCCCAACCTCATTCCTATATTTTAAGTCACAAAACTGTGACTTGGCATAAACCACGATGAGCAGTTTATGATACATGGGGGTATCCATAATCAATTTCTAAAAGACAAAGTAAGTTCATTTTTCCAAACTTTCTCTCTTCTCCATCTCATTCTTTCAACATTTTAAATGAAAGGTTCATGTGAATTCTTCATAAAAATCACAAATCCAGAAATGAAAGAAACACCTGAAATAGCCTAGATGTATTAGGCTGGTTTTTCTCTCTCTAAAGGCCTTTGGTAGCTCTCCCTGAATTAGCACAACATATCCAGTAAAGAATGATATTTTCTAGCAGATTCTTGCCGATCCTTTCACCCCTATATCTTTAGCCCCACTGTCCTACAGCTAACATGCAGGAATGAACAAAATACTTATTATTCTCAATTTTTCTGTGGCAATGTCAGAAAGATGTTAGTATGAAATAAGATATAACAGAAAATCTTTTTAATTACATTTAACTAGTTCACCAAATGAATGTTATTCCATTTCCTATATTATTACCCATGTCCTGCTGAACACTAGCACTGGCAGGTAACATGCTACCCCTCTGGTATGCCTCTAACACTTCTGCTCCAACTAGGTGAACTGCTACTTGTTACAAAACAGTTGTATTTGTTCCCTAATTATGTCCATTGTTATCACCTTATATATTTGTATTATAAATAAAATAATTATACATGACTGTAGAACAAAAGGAGACTTATTAGTATAAAATCTATCTTGAATGCTTTGGAAATACTCCACAAAGGTGAGTTACTAAAATAAGCTTTAACTTAAGGGAAATTTTAACATATTGGGATGGTCAATAAACATAAAAATCTAGAAAGATTCTACTTTAAAAAAACTCTTTAAATTTTCACTCCTGTTTAAATCACTAACATTGTGAACAATAAATAACGCACTGTGGTGATTTACACTAAAACAGAACAATACGTTCCAAACATCAGACCAACGGTTAAAGAAGAGGCTTTATATAAAAAATACTGGTGAATGATTAGTTGCGTCTTTTAAATTACAGTGTCTACATACTTCTTTAATGCCTTTTTGCCCTAAACAAGTTTATCAATTAATTAATCAATTACTAACTCCATAAGAAGGCCTCTGTTGTAATCAGATCAAAAGATTCAAAGAACTCTATCTTAGAAATAAGAGAAATTCCTTGGGAAATATTATTTTCCCAGTACCAATCTTATTTCCTGTAAGAGGAACTTGCAGCCACTATGAACACATAACTGTTTCTGGTTGTATCTGGATGAATTCTAAATTTTGAATGACTAGGATCTCAAAAGAGAGACTCTGACCCATTTTCTGGTCTTCAATATTTTGGCTAGAGCACAAAAAGAATAGTTCCAGACTCTAGCTTGATGCAATTCGAATTACTGAAATATTGTTAACAATCATGTATATAGTGACAGCCACAAGTTGGGTATCATGCTAGGCAACATGGCAGTATGGTTGCTGTCTCCAGAAGCTTATAATGTTAAGTAGAGTTAAGTGTGTAAATAGCTGCCATTTAGAGCAGCATATATTCTGTGTTGTATACAGCTAGTAAGTCTAACAGCCTAATAGAACAGGTGGTATTTGACCTGGCCTTTAATGGATATCAGTAGGTAGAAATGGAGGAAAATGGAGAAAGTGTAAGGAGCTAATCTAGTTGAAGGCAACCATATAACAAAAGTACAAAGCAGAGAAATGTAGGTTGTCTTTGAGAACCAATGGGGGGACCTGTTTGGCAACAGTGAAAATCTTTTCTTCCTCAAAGGACTCCGAGGGATTTTTCCAGTTACTGCAAAGGGTTTTTTTTCATCAGGGTGAGTACCATTGCTTCAGAGAAAAATAGTTTTGATTTATGTTTTCTTTCCATAGCCAAGATGTGGGAAATCATTTATTGTTCTGGTGCTTGAAGAGTTTTCACAATTTACAATGAAACTCTAAACCTCATAGAGAGCTAATGGTGGATGTTTAGTAACTGTCTCTTTTAAAATACATCTTAACCAGATGAACTTGTCTTCTGCAGAGGAAATTTATATGATCCCAGTTTGGTAATCATTTAATCAAGAAATCCCACTTCTAAATTATCAGAAATTTTCATTTTTTTCCAGATGACCCTTTGGGTGTGTATTGTATTTCTGAGAATTCAAGGCTATCAGAGAACCCATAATCTCATTTCCAGAGGGGAAAAACGACAGCAAAAGACCTCATGAATATTCTGATACTGATTTTACTGGCTTTCAAATTCTAGGAAACACAGTGACACAACTCTACACTTTAATCTAAGCATTTCAGGATGTTGGCTTTTGTAAAATGGTGTAAGATGCATATTCTGGCATTGCCTTTAAGTGAAGTGAGAAAATTCTGTGATAGCTTTAAAAAGTGAGCTCCTGTTACTTCATGGCAATTCAATCCTTAGAAACCAAGTTCTAAAAATGATATCCTTAGATATGCATTTATATGAAATACAGCTGTAGAATAGGATATAATCATTAAACTTCTTATATAGATTATTTTTTCAATTTTTTTCATAGATAAATCTTCAGGCTACCATCTGTTCAGAAAGTTTCACTATTTTTGAAGGAAAGCAGTAGCATACACAAGAAGACTGCAAGAAATTTCCAGAATTTGCTATAAAAAGGCATATGTAAAGTAACATGCATTTCTCTTTAGTAGTACATAAATTCATAGAAAACAAACTGCAACAATGAAGAAAAAGGGCAACCCAGGATTTGGCTGTCATATCATCTGCCTCTACTTTTTTACCTCCCACACACACTTTTTCTGGTTTGAGCTGATAAAACTACACTGTAAGGCTTTTCACTTAGATTATCAATGACCTTCTTCAAGTTTGAATAAGAAATTGAATTCCTCTTCTTCAGTCTTCTCCTGGACTGGAAGTGTTCCTCAAGGATCTCTTAAATGTTGTAGCCATCTTCTATTCTTTCTACATAGTGTATCCAGGAAATTCCATCTCCTTCCCTTTCAGTTTTCTACATGCTGGCAAGTCCTAAATGTAGATTGCTCTCCTGAGCTCAAGGTCTTTATACTCTATGACCCACTGGATGTCAACACATCCTCAAACAAAACCATCCCTCTCTCTGTTCCTCCCTTCTCTAACCCACTTTGCTCTTGTGTCTCCTGTCTCATTGACTAGGACCATCTAATTGTTCAAAGCAGAAAACTAGGAAGGAACTTTGACATTTCTTACTCACCTCATCCACCTTCTGGACAGCAAATGAATGGTCAAGAATTTAACTTCTACCTCTTAAATATCTTTCACATCCTTCTATTTTTCTCCATCTTCATTGCTGCTACAAAGCTCCTGGTCATCCACTTGTTCTATAGTACCTTCCTGACTAGTCTCCTTGTTGGTGTCACCCACCTTCAGTCCACACTCTACACTGTGGCCACAGTGATCTTTCCTAATTGCATGACTGATTACCTTGCTCTGCTGTTCACAGTCCTTTCATGGCTCTTCGCCCAGATAAAAGCTCCTTAGTTCAGTAAAAGTCTTTTAAAAATTGGTTTCTCCTTGTCTCAGCGGTCTCGCCTCTCACTGCCCTCTCCTTCTCAGGGTCCTGCAGGTCCCCTGGACTATTTGCAGGTGTTCTCCAGCATAGCCTTTGTCTTCAGCACTCCTCACTGCTCTCTCTGCACTGACACAAATGCCTAATTTAGCGAACTCCTATCTATTTCTTCTACCCTCAGTTTAGATGTTGCTTGCTCTAGAATAGTGGCTCCCAAACAGCAGTATTAATGGCATCTGGAAACTTGTTGGAAATGCAGTTTCTTGGGTCCCACTCAGATCTACTGAGCCAGGAACTCTGTGGTATGGGCAGGGTCCAGAAATATGTATTTTAACAAACTTTAACAGAAATTCTGACAAAGGCTATAGTTTGAGAGCTGCTGTTCTAAACAATTTTTCCAGACTGGCCTAAGATAGATATAGGTGCCTTCCCAGTGGGGCTGACTGATCTAGCCTGTTGGACAAATTTTTGCATTTTTATTGTGCTGACACCAAAATGTAAAGCCTCTAATTATTTTCCTTTTTCAGGACATTTACATTTGTTTGTGGTTTTGCAGCATCTCTTTTGTTTCCTAAAAAGGAATGAACATATATATCAAGTCATGCAGTCTTCTGTTCTATTAAATTTATTGGAATAATTCTGAAGTCCTTAAGTTCTCCATTTGAGTCAAATTTCTATTAATTTTACTGCCTTCCTAAGAATTCCAGAGGATAAATGTTTGTGATGAAAGGCAGGAGGTGATTATTACCTCTTCTAAGTAAAGCTAAAACCACTCAGTTCCTGACAACAGAGCCCCGACAGTGAACCCTACAAAAAGGGCTGCAGGCACTGCCATTGGTTTGCTTTTGATGGTCACAAGTCCTCATGCTCATTAAGCTTTTCATCAATTTTCCATTTGCAGAAGTGAACTAAAACTACTTCTTGGTCACTGGAAGGAGTTTTGATATATTTTAAAAGGAATTGGCATCGCCTAGACAGAAGTAGATTTTAATTTTAACATTTATCAGCAACATTATTATAAGTATATTAAGTCATTGCTACTATCGGAAAGAAAACTCTCAACTCAGTCTCCTCAGTGTAGGTATTTTTGTCAATTTCAGTTACCTGCTTGGGTTCTCATATCTCACACTGATCTTCCTTTCTTTTCACCTGCTTGTAGGTGGATAGAATAAGGGAAAATATGGAAAAAGAAAGAAGGAAGGGTTGTGAGACTGCTCCAAGTCAAATATTCAATAGTTAGAGCTAGAATAAACTTTAGGGATTATCTATTCTGATCCCATTTGTGCATAGAAGACAAATACGACTCCCAGTGAAGGGAGTCATTTGTCCAAAGTCACACAGAACCACTTTAAGACTCCTTTTTAGATTAATGATACCAAATTAAAAAAAAAAAAACTCCTTTCTTTGTCTCCCACTTGAGTCCTTTTTTTTAGTTATACCTTATCAAAACAGAACTGCCTATTAGCAATTTCAGGGCCACATCAGCTTTAAAAAGCACAGCATGGATCTGTCCCTCCATACGTGCCCCATGCTCTCTACTTTCCTCATGTACTTTCTTTCTAATCCAGGTGCCCATAGCCCTGAATACCATCTCTTCTATTTACATTGATTCCAATGCCACTTTTATCCCTGTGGATTGAGCTCAAGAACCTCATCCTATTTAGGAATTTATCTGATGAACCCAGTCCACAAAATTTTCCCTAATTATTATAATTATTCAATCAGTATTTCTCATACCTCTATAAACTTCCTGAAGTCAGGAGATGTCTGTTTTATAAATCCCTTCTTGACCTGGGATTAGGCAATAGCTTATTAAATATGATACCAAAAACACATATAGCAAGAGAAAAAATAAATTGAATTTCATCAAAAACATTTTTTGTATGTGTATCAAAGCACACTATGAAGAAAGTGAAGGAAAAAATCCCACAGAATTGGAGAAAATATTTTCAAAGAATATACTTGATAAAGTTCTCATATCCAGAACATAAAGAACTCATACAATGCACCAACAAGAAGTCAAACAACCCATTAAAAAATGGGCAAAAGACTTGAATAGACATTTCTATAAAGAGATACACAGATGACCAATAAACATATGAAAATAATCTCAACCTCATTAGTCATTGGAGAAATGCATATAAAAACCACAATGAGATACTACTTCATACACACTAGGACCACAATAGTAAAAAACAAACAAAAAATATGTGTTGGTGAAGATGTGGAGAGACTGGAAGCCCCATAGATTGCTGATAGAAATGTAAAATGGTACAATCTTTGTGGAAAATAATTTGTTTGCTCAAAATATTAAACATAGATTTACCATATGACTCAACAATTTCACTTCTAGTTATCATTTACTTATGAGAACTGAAACATAAGTTCACACAAAATACCTGTATGTGAGTGTTCATGGTAGCACTATACATAATAGAGTGGAAACAACTCAAATATTCATCAAATGATGAATGGATAAACAAAATGCAGTATTAACATACAGTGGAATATTATTTATTCATAAAAAGGAATGAAGTGCTGACACATGCTAAACTTGGAAAAACCTTGAAAATATTACGGCAGGTGAAAAGAAGCCAGACACAAATGCCACACATTGTAGATTCCGTTCATAAGAAATGTCCAGAATGGGTCAATCCATAGAGACAGAAAGCAGGCGTGTGGTTGTTAGGATTTGGGGGAGGGAGAGTGCTTAATGGGCTTAAAGTTTATTTTGGGAGTGATGAAAATATTCTGGAATTAGATGGTGGTAATGACTGTACAGTACTGTGTATGTATTAAAAGCCAGAACTGTATACTTTAAAATGGCTAAAAAGGTGAATTTTATGCTATAGGAATTTTACCTCGATAAAAATAATACAGTGGTTCTTCTTGCAGAAAAGGAGAAAATCCTTCTGCACCTTCCTGAACATTGCAACCCCTGCCTATTGTAGGCCCATGTATCCCAAGACAATTGGTTGCTTCCCACCCCTGGCTGCTGAGGTGAGATTCACCAGGCTTAAAACTGGGGTCCTGACTGGTTTATCTGCAGTGTGACTGTTTTAAATTCATGTACATCATTCCTCTTTCACAAGAGTTCATTGTGTGATCTCAGACCTGTAAGAAAAGATGGAAGAAATTTGATAATCAATATAGCATAGCTGATTTCCTAAAATCAGGGCTTTGTTGTTTTAACTTGGCATGAATACCTGTTTCCTAAGCCACATTCCTCTGGAGCTGTTTCAGTTGCAACAATATATGCAAATAAAGGACATTTTATAGCAATTGAGTGCTTGTGATCCAAAGATAATTTAGTTTTGAAAAGTTTGGAATAAATGCTTTCAGAGAAATAGATTTATTTCTCCCCACTGCTCTCTCAGCCCCAGCCTATTACAGAATATTTCAAACAATAAGCAGACGGTAAATTATTCTGAAGATGAAGGAGAAGAAATCAGGTTATCAAAAGTTAAAGATTTTCATGCTTGTTCCTTTCTTACATTCAGAATAAATATGAATTCTATGACCATCATCTTCCAAGAACCTATCAGAATAGGTTCTGTCCTTGTATTTCAATTATTTAGCACTGATTAATCAGCAGAAATAATTTTAAATTAAGTTTTCATTCCAGGATTAGGTATTTTTAAAATTCAGCATTTGACTATTTAATGTAACGTTTTGGCATTCAAAAATATGATTTCGGACAATCTATAAAAACAAATTTATTACAGATGGTTGTCTAATAGCATCATTATTTAAACAAGCAATTATATACAATCTCGAAAGGGAAACATCACTAACTACATGGTTTTGCAGTTAGAAAATTTCTAAAATGACACCATTTATATGTTACTACTTAAATTTTGATCTTTTCTTACTTCTAACTCAAGATTTAGTTTTGCTGTCTGAAAAAGGAAATACTTGGGAACTCCAGAGTCTGCTGAAAAATAAAAACAACCCTTTTGTTCTGAAATTGGTTAATCACAGATAAATACTTCCCAAAGATATCCTAAGGCAAAGTTGTTTGAACTCATTTTCTCTTCAATCATGATTTTCTAAATTGGAATGTGGTGGAGATAACCAACAGAAAAGCTTATTTCTAGAATTTAATAAATCTTAGTTTCAGCAGAAAAAATAAAGAAAAACTTGTTTCTTACTTGTTTCTGACAGTTTCAATCTAACTTTATAAGACTTAATACTCTATTTTTTCAGTTTCTTTTTCATGTACATTTATAAAGAATAGTATCACAAACAGATGACAAAATTCTTTGCAAATACAAAGTTACTCTTCAATGTGTGTGATCAAAGTTATAAAAACAAGATAAAACAAATTTTCAAAGAGTAGTAGTAGTATTTAACCTATTTTAGGTGTTAGGTATTTAGGTTTAGATGTTTAGGTCTCATATAAAAGAAATGTTAACAAATAGTATTAAAAAACCCCTAAAGTTACCTCTCCATTCACTTTCACCTAAACCCACAGTACAACACACAAAATACATTAGGTAGCAAATAGAAGATGCAAGCAGAAAAGTGACTGACTGAGATTTGCTGTGTGAGTAGGTAACAACTGTTGAGTTTGTTCGATTGATAATATTTTTAACTGTCTTGATGGCATTAATATTGAAGTAGAATAACTTCTATTTACTGTCAATGAAACTTCTGGAAATTATAAAGTGCCATGGTGATTGCTCTTTTGTTGTGCTATTTTACTTGTTTATTTACACTTTGTTTCACCACTAGATTAAAAACCCTTTGACTTAAACTTCTGTGAAAGTCCAAAAGTGGCTACTACATTGCCTCACCTACTACAGATCATAAGCATTATGCAATGTAACAAAGACATTATTTTTACATCCAAACTGATTCCTCCATTAAAACTATAAAATATAAGCAAAGTAAAAAAAATAGAAAACTATAAACAAAAAGAAAAAATGAAAACCACATAAATAGCACTAGCTTTTCCTAAACAGTGTTGGCATTTAGGTGAAATTTTGTAGTATTTTTTTCTATCCATATGTAAAATATTTCATAACATTAAGGTTACCATACATAATTTATATTATACTTTTTTCATATAATATGGTATTCTGAGCATTGTCATATTATATTCTATATTTGTAAATAGCATATTTCATAGCACATAGTCATTTAAGCAAATCATTATTTCTTTATAATAAGCCACACTATAATAATCTCTCCTTCTAAAGCTCCCAAAGTCTAAGAATGGAAAATAGAAATCTCCTGTATTAACTTATATACATATCAGCTGTTACCATTTATAGTGGGGAACAACATTGTTTCATCTCTTTTATCAAGTTCAGAATGGATTAAAAGTTAACTGAAAAAGTCATTTGGAAGAAAGGTGGTAGCTGAAGGTCAAACAGGTTTTAAAGACACAGTTTCATATTTTTATACTGGAACAGGTGTCCAACTCATGAAAAATTTTCTAGTGACTTAAGAACATATGGAAAATGTTACGTATGGAAAACCTGGCTATATGATGGGAAAAATGGTGAACCTTCTGCAGATACACTTTACTTAGCAAGTTAAGAAGTATTTGCAGTTATAGCTTTCAAGACCCCCTTTTATGTGAGCTTGATCTATTTTTGTTTTAAGTTATTCATAACATTCTTTGCTTATAGGCCGGGGTCTGCTGTATTCTTGCTTGTGTTTTCCTCTTCGCCACATTCTAAATCCTCCCACTGGCATCGTCTCGGAACTTTCCTCTTTCAGGACACCTTCCAGGGCTGCCTGATTGGATATTATATTTTCCTGTCGATACCTAGAGCATAACCTACATGTATTATGATCACGCATCTATTTTTTCTACCTATTGATTAATATTTTAAGCATGAACATTCTTTCAGATAAATCTTTGTGCTCACTTTTTTCTTCAGATTTCAGAAAGTAACTCAGCTCTTTAAAAGCTCTTGATACATATTATGAAATATTTCCAGTGTATTGTACCAATCTACACTTTCTTCAGCAGAGTATGAGAGTGTCTTACCCCACTAGATACTTAATATTACTGATAATTATAATTAAAAATGCTATTCCTACTAAAATTCATGAAAAATTGGATTACTGTGCTTAATTTCGCTCTCCTTTAACTACTAGTTTTATTGAATATTTTTAAAATGTGTTTTCTTATGCCAATTTTTTCTTCTCCTTTGAATTGTCTGCTCACAGCTTTAGCCTTTTAATTTTGATCAACTTTGTTTAAGTGTGCTTGATCACATTGTAGCTATTAGATACAGTGGCCCTTGAGCACCTGTCTGAATTGAGATGCATTTTAAGTGCCAAATGCACCCCAATTTTTGAAGACTTAATCCAAACTAAGAATAGAAAATCTCTTAGTAATAATTTTGTACAATAATTACATGTTATGATGGCAATATTTCAAATTTGTTGGGTTAAATAAAATACATCATTAAATTTAATTTCACCTGCTTTTGGCTTAATATGGCTACTGGAAAATTAAAAACTACAGATGGGCTCACATTTCTATCAATAGTCATGTTTAAAGGAAAGTGGTCTAAATACACATATTAAATGGCAGAGATTGGCCAATTTGATTTAAAAAAGTAAGTACCAACTATATACTTTATACAGGATGTGCTTTAAATACAAGACAAACATAGGTTAAAAGTAAAATGATGAGGGAAAAAGATACATCAGACTAACACTAATCAAAATAAATCTGGAGTGGCTATGTTTGTGATGCTGGGGTTCTTGTTCGTGGAGTCGAAGAATGAACTTCGCAAACACTCAAGGTAGGAGAGCAAGGCAGAGGCTTTTATTTAGAGAGAAAGGGAAAGGACAGAGCTCCTGGCTCAGGCCAGGAGGGGACAAGAGAGCCCCTGGGTGGTACGTTGTCTAGGGATTTTATAGGCAGTTGACAGACAAAGGGTTAGAGATGTATATCTGCTAAGTGGTCCCAAAATGTTTATCTTTGAAGAGAAGTTAGGTTTCTTATTAGCCTTCCTGGTTATTTACAAGAATTTTACTGTTCTGATTTCCTCCGAGGATAGCAGCTTCCTGGTCTGGGAGCATATCACTTAGGTCTGCCTGCTTTACTCCCAAGGTGGGCTGAGTTATTGTCTGTTTGTTAAGAAGCTTAACTTTTTAACTAATTGGGTTTTAAGATGTTCTTATTTTCAGGATGGAATCCTTCCTATTTTTGCTAGTTGTTTTGGGCTTGCTTGCTACATTGCTCAGGTTGCAACTCATTTGTTTAGGGCTGGAGGAGGAAAAGCAGCACATGGGTAAAGTCAGAAAAACAAGCTGGGCCCCCCCAGCAGGTCAAAGCAAATCCCACAATGGATTATCTTGCTTTTTTTTTCCGGAGGTCCTCACCCTACTCTGTCTAAGCCCATGGTCCCTGTCTCATTAGTATCATACAAAGTAGAATTCAAAGTAAATAATATTAACAGAGATAATGAAGGCCATTTCATAATGATGAAGGAGTCAATCTATGAAGAGGATATAACAACTCTAAACATTTATGCATCTAAGAACAGGACTTCAAATATATGAAGCAAAAACTAAAAGAGCTATGGAGAAATAGGAAAACTAGAAATTTCAAACCACTCTCTCAATATTAGCAGAACATGTAGAGAGAAAATTAGTGAGGCTCACCCTAAAACAGCACATTCTTCCAAGTGCCCAGGGAACATTTGCCAAGGTAGATCATATTCTGGGCCATAAACAAGTCTCAATAAATTTAAGAGGATTCAAGTTCATACAAAGTATGTACTCTGACCACAGTGGAATTAAATTAGAAATCAAAACCAGAAAGATCTGTGGGAAATCCCTCAAATATGTGGAAACAAAATAACACTTCTAACTAACCTGTGGGTCAAGAATAAATCAAATTAGAAATTATTTTGAACTGAATAAAAAAGAAAACACAACTCAGGTATTTTGAACTGGACACATGCAAATGCTAGGCGAGGGGCAGCAAACTAACCAGAGGCCAGGTGAGCTGATGGTATCTCCAAAGGGCCACACACAGGTGTAGCCACACAGTGACACAAGCCCAGCCCCTGCCTCTGGGCCTAGACACCTGCAGGCAGAGGAAGGCTGTAAAACACCTGCAGAAGCTACCTGTTTCTCCTTGGCCTTCAAAGAAGCCTGGATGCCCTCCTTTTTGCTGTTTGAATTAAATAATTTCATTTTCTATTTGCTTGCTCTCTTACATGTACTTCATATAGGGAAAAAACACTTCTGCTTGTTATTTGCTAACACAGAACATTAGGATAAAGTTTCAACTATAGTCTGAGAAGTACTAATTCTGAATTACCAGTTGGGTTTTTATTCATAATTTTAAAGTTGATTAACACACACATGCAAGTGTATACATTTATTTACAAGTTGAAGCCATAACAATCCAGGCAATAAAAAAATCCCATGTTTCAAGTATGGCACATAGCCCCTAAACTATATATGTTAATGCAAGCCTCTTTTCAGAAATCTAAACATAAAATACTGATGCTGTAATTAGAAACTAGAGAAAAAAGAAAATATTGAGAAGCTTGAATGCAGCTATTATAAAATAAAGTATTTCAGAGTTATGTGTCATAAAACAAATGAAGTAGGACATCTGCAGTCAACAAAATACGTAAAGCTTTAACCATCTTCAGTTTCCTGAGCTTCATTCTTATTTATTCATGTCTAATATTTAACATGTTCTGAAAACAATTAAACAATGAATTTTGCTTTTGTTTCTAATTTTATATAGAGGTTCTATATAATACAGATCTATAGTTAATAAAAGACATCTTTGATCAATTTGCTTATATTTCCCTAATCTTTTACTTCATATAGGTGGGCTAAATTGAACATATTAATTTATAAGTGAAGCAGTTCAAGCAGAAACCCTTAATTAGCTTCTGAAAGTGGCATGAATATCCCTACATAATTAATAGTAGTTAGGGCCATGTAGCTGGGGTCCTTCAGGAAGCTAGACTGGGCAGTGCGACGTCATTAGAAAGGACAAGGTGGGAAGTGATGAGCAGAGGAAACTGTCTTATCTTCTAGCTAGTCAGAGATTTTGAAATAATGGATAACTCAATGAAACTTTGGAGATTTTGTTTTCACAGTTTTCCGGGGGAACCATTCATAATGGCTAGCTGTATGCAAAGTGCCAAAGGACTCAGACTTGAAGCTCTGGGACAGATTACAAGGACTCCAACAAAGGGAAGAAGAGGACAGGAAGAAATGAAGTGGCACAATTTGCTTAATTCTCAGGCTTTCAAGGGCTTCCCTTCTTCTAGGTCCTTCCAAGCACAAAAGTAATGAGAATAACAAAAATGTAGTGCCTGCAAATCTAAGGCCTTTAACTACACGGTTTTTGGAAATTAATTAGAATCAGGATAGCACACAAAAAATTCTGTGCACTAGCACAAGTCTTTACAGTGCATTCCACACCAATGTTTCCTGAATTAATGAAATTGTGAAGTAAATTTATATTGTTAAGAGCCAAATGACTTTTGGTCTTTCCTGTTTCATTACAAACAACTTAAAATGATAAAAATATCTTTAGGGAAACTGTTCAAATTTCAATTTCACAAAGCCCAGGTTGGCACTTAATGAGGTTAAAAGATAAAGAGAGAAACAGTCAAACTATTTCCATATCTAATTTCAAGTTTCTTAAATGTCAGTATTAGCAATAGTTCTGACACATCAATTTGAAACCTTTATAAGATTTCATCTTAGGCATGTCACTTTTCTGTAGGGCATCTAGTTATTTTTCTGGCATGGTTGCGTGAGGCAAGACTTGATTATTTTCTAATTTATCTCTGAAGCTATGTAACTTTATTTGTCTTTGGAACTTAGCTTCCTATTAACAAAGATTCTCTCCTTGACCAAATGTCAGTCAGGCTCCTCTTAGCACTCTCCTGGAGGTTTTTAGGAGAGCCTTGGGCATGCCTACAGGCACTGGCTCAGCCACCTCAGAACAAAGGGCATTGATTTTCGGCTTTCATAAATAAGCTAACCAATACCTTACTCAGTCTGTTAAGGCAGATGGGTCTGCACTTGGACAAAGTCAACATTTTAGTCCCTTTGCCAAGGCTCTATCTCAATCCCTGCTACCTGGGGGTTATCGCAAGTTCAGCTAAAGGAGACAATCTTCATTTCACTAGGAGCTCTTAGCTTTTCTATATCGTCACACACTTGCTTTTCTTTCTTTTGCTTTTGTAAAAACTTAAGATATCTTACTTTATGTATCCTTGTTAGAATATATAAATACATATAAATATCTTCCAGTCACTTTTCAAAATTTGCCAAGAAACTAAAAAATAGATATATGTAACAAAAAAAAAACTAAAAAAAAAAAAAAATATATATATATATATATATATATATATAAGTTTTCTCACAAAGTGTAAATATGTGGTGCTAATGAGTGCAGTAGAGAAACCTGTGATGCATTGTGTTATATCCAGAGCAAGGAGTACTGAATAATGCATGAAATAAATGAAAAACTCTAGTCCAGAGCTAGAAGAAGGCTTTTTTGAAGCTTCTTTAAACATTCCTTTTAAATACTGTACAAAAGTCTTTTGTTTTTCCTGATTTAGCTTTAGAAAAAGGAAAAGGCATTTGTTTTCAGAAAGCATGTTAGAGGGTATAGGAATATGTTCTTTTAGCAGTAAATTTCTTAATCTCTCTCCACTCCTTTCCACTTAAAACCATCTCTTCATTTTGCCTCCTGAAAATATACAGGTTTTCTGAGCCTAGAGATAGTGCCTTCCCAAGTTTCTTAAAACAAACAAACAAACAAGTTTACTGGCTTAGCAAGTATTCTGTGACCCACACACATCCACGGAAGTGCTTGATGTTGTTTTTGGTCTGTGTTACATTATCCATGTAGGAAGTCTATGTATACAGGCTTATCCTAAGTACCCATATACTAGGTATCTACAGTTACCGAAGGAAACGCCTTTTTAGAAATGAGCCCTATTCTTTTTTGCCTACTTCAGCTCTGTTTTTCCTTATGATCCATAGTGAGCTAGCTGAAACCTGTACACTCTCCCTTTCTTCTTTTTTCCAAGGAGGAACACACAGTTTTGGGTTGAAATGAATTGCACTGCATAATTGGCTTGCCAACTGGTGTGCTGTGGGTCAGGTGATGAAGAGACCCCTTTGTCTGTAGAGAGCTTACACCAGGAATAAAGACGATGAAAGGCTGCTGTTTCTTGTCACCTTCAGTGGGGATTCTAAATGTCAGTAACAAAATACTCTTCCTTGAAGGGGAAGATCCCTCTCACCCCTCCTCCAACTTGTTACACTGCTGTATTGTGCTATTAATAAACAAAGGATTCTTGCTGCTTCCCTTTGAACTGGTATGGCAGTCTTTGACTGTATGACTCTCAAACGTGGGGAGAGACCACTAAGGAAAAGAATGGGAGATTTGGTAAGTGAATGAAACTTTTAAGTTCCCACTCCAGGAGGCAACTAGTATCATTTCTGTAACAGAGTGAGATCCTGTTCCTTTTTCATATTTGCTTCACGTTTTCTGGGCTACTGGAATTCTGTAAACACTACAATCAGTGAGAGACCAAGAGACAGAGAAAGATATGTCTAATAATTTAACTAAACCTTGAAGCAAATGGCTTACTGCAAAAAAACCCCTTAGTTCTTTCTGACCTAATCTATTCTTAAGGGTCTGTAACAGTCATTTTACATATCAGTACTGAAAATTTCTTTAGAATTTTCTACCTAGAGAGGTAGGATTTACTTTCTTTGAATCTTGAAATAAAAAAATGAATTTCCGATGAAAATGAGACTGTGGCATTCAAGGGACATTCTCCCTTAGCTCGTGCTACTTGATTCTCTAATCTACCTTGGATTAGGTTCTCTAAAGTTTTTTAGCTTTCCCTTAAATTCTGTGACTGTCCCCATATTATTCCAGTGAATTTCCTTTTTGCTTGATTTAGCCATAGTCAGTGTCTGTGTTTTGCAACCAGAAATCCCTACTTGATCTATTTGCATATATTTTAGTCATGTTTAATCTTTACAACTTTACAGGTTGAAGTGAGAAAACAGTCTCCGATGTTGAAGTTAGGTATTCTTGGTTGCATTAATAGCTAATGGCAGAATTGAAATTCAAATTCGGATTTGTTAGGATTTATGTCTCTCTTTTCTATCGTGTTACTACAAAATCTTAAAAGTCCTTTCTTCAGGGCCACATGTTGCTTGACTCTCAGAGATAGCAAAGACACCGTGCAGCTCCATTCATTATAACCGTCCACTTATTCATTCATTTAGCAAACATCTGAATGATAATGTGGGCCAGGTGCCATACTACCAATGGGGGATACAAAGCTGATTCAGCCATCCACTTCCACTGGGGTTGTTCACATTCCTCTGGGATGCTGATCATTCAGTTGATAGACTTAAACAATACTGGAATCAGTTAAATTTCAGCAATATGGAAAAAAAAAAGAATATAATATAAAGCCATATGGCTCAGACAGGATAAGAATAATTCAGCTCTTTTTTTTCTACTCGATTTAAGCCTTCAGTGAGGTAATTCTTCACTGCAATGACTTCCAGAGACACATAGTCGGAGAGAAAATACTTCTAATTCCAGTCTTTAAAAGAAACAAAAGAATGATGAAATAATCTTAGTTTCCCAAATTGCAATCATCTGCACACCACCTTCAAGATTTCTGCCTGTATCTGTGTACCAGTTAATATAGTCCTTAAATCAATTTCTACTTATTGTTTTAAAATATTTTAGAGGAAACTCTATTGCTTATAATAAAACCTAATAACCCATAAATAGAAAGTAACCATGCAAATATATACAGATAAACAAAGTTAATAAATTTTATCTAGATAGCATTTCCTAACCTGAAGCCTATCTACTCTTTGTAGCAAAGGGAGATTAGCAACTTTCTGGCAGGTGTTAAAGACCTGCTAGTTCCACACTAATTTTTCTCCTGGAAATAATCAGAAGGATGGAAAGAGAATATGAAAGGAAGTTATTTTCTCATTATGTGATTTAGTATTATTTAATACTGTGCTTGTGTCTCAACAAACAGTGTCTCACAAACCAGTGGCATGTGTTCCACACACTTGAGAACATACAGTGAGTCAGGGCAATATACATGTATCATGGGTGGAAAGAACTCTTGGAAGCAGCTTCCAAGTCAGCATGTGATATTTTTATTCAGTCACTCATCAACTAGTATACATTAAACATCCCCCTTGTGTCAGTGATTGTAGTAAGAGGTAGAGATTCAATAGTAAGACTCTTACTTCAAGAAGAAAGTAAATTAGGTAAAAATAAGGAAGATAACTAATAAGCAAACTGCATTATATAATAAAGGACACAATAGATGCCAAGTGCTAGACTCAGAGAAAGGTAATTTTCAAGTCTCAAGAGGCCATCCATTCTTTCAGGATTTCTAGAAGGCTTATTGTGCATTATAGGGTGTCAATGATTTCTCACTTCTTTTAGTGAACGGCAGCTGAGAAATGAGTATCATATACGAAATGGAAACTGGGAGGTACTTGAAGAATAGGACACAGAGCAGAGTGTGCTGTGATGTGGAAAGAATAAAGTAAGCATTGGAAAGAACATTAGAAATTGTTCTAATTTCTTCCTTTATAAGAAATAGAAGCTGAGGATTACCTAGAGGTAGAGGCTAACTGAGATTTAAAGTCGACATCCTGAAATCCAGTCCAATATTCTTTGTACTACATGACATATGTAAGAAAGGAATCTTCAGAGGTAAGGATATTTACATTTGTTCCAAACAGATGATCTGGAGCATTCCCAGTAAGAACCAAGTAAACAAAACAAATCATCGGAGAAGAAGTGGAGATTATTGTGTAGTAGACAACACAATGATCACATTTTAAGAAAGATTGAAAGGTGGGGGCATTTACAGACAACTATAACACATATTATGGCATCCAAAATAAACTTGTTATGAGCCATATTAAAACACTTTTCTTGAGAAACACATGGTAAAATTAGCTTGAAAAACTGAATGGCTTATTGTGGTTATCAAAACATTTTAAAGCTGTTCAGTGCAAAGGATTTCCTTCAGACAGCTACTGTTCTATCCTGCATGAGAAATTTATATTTTCTCTCCTATGCTCTTTGGCATCACTACACTGAGGAAGCTTGGGAGGAGGAGGCCAGGGAAGCCTGCAATCATTTCTGGCTATGCTTGTCTTTGTGGATAGATAATTAATTTTATTGTCTCTCTCTTCCTAATATTTATCATATACCCTTGAAAAAGTAGGTGGTTTTCAAACGAAGTATAAGGGAATCTACTGTTTCTCCAATTTATAAGGTTCATAACCACTGGAGCACACTGGTTAAGGAGGAAAGCCAAGAACACTGTTTTCTCACTTCACGCATAGACTACCATCAGGAGTGCCCTCAGGCATGGGACTCAGGAATTGAGGACAGTAGTTTTTGTCAAATAAGCATATTGCTGAATTCTCTTACATAGAATTCTTGGATAACTCTGGACCTGGATTATTATTTCAGCTGTACTGCCTTTGTATTCCTTCCTGTTCTTAGCTAGAAAATAGTGTTTTACATTCATTCTAAACTTATTTTTTACTCAGAATTAATTTTTCCATAACCAGTGGCACATTTTATTAAAGCATGTCCTTCAAATTCAGTTGTATTAAAGATTTTCTTAGAGAATCCTAGAGATACTGTCCTGAAAATGAAAAATATTTATCATCTTGCTATCGAAATTCTTGAAATTAAGTCACTTAAGTGACTGACCCAGCTTGCAATTACATGCCAAACCAAACGTTTTGATCCTCCCATGGGAATAAAAACTAATAAAATATAACATACCTGTGAAGCTTTAGAGTGACAGTTCCATAAACAGTAGCAAAACCGAGAAGACGGACCCATCTTAGGAGAACACAGCGAAATGCGCTTGGCTCAAAGTACAAAATAACAACCTGTGGGAATGAGAAGAGAGAAAAAGGCCTTCAAGATCAACTGACAACCCACAGATTAAAGTCTGTATTTCATAAGCTGATGTTCAATACATAGGAATTTTGACACAAACACACATCCATCTGAATAGAACTTTGAACTAAATAATGTGAATTTATTCATTGTTAGAGTCTCCCTTTTGCTGTCAAATCAAATATAAATTCTTTAATTTTAACTTTCAGTAGGTTCTACCGATTGTCTCTAAGTCTTTATTTAGTATGTCCAAACTTCACTGTTTTCTTCCCTATATGGGCCAGCCAAGCTAGCTTCCATTGCCATTCTCCACTGGAGCCTGGCTTATTCCCACCTCCATACATCTCACAATACTTTCCCTGGGTCTGAAATGGCCCGGAGAGGATTATCGTGTACCACATCCCCCAATCAAACTACTGCGCCCTATTATCACTTCATTTAGTACTTGGTTCAATGACCTCACACACTCCTCACTTCTCACTCCAGAACTTTTATTCAACAAATATTAATTAAGGATTTACCATGAGCCAGGCACTATACTAGACGCTATGGACACAAAGGCCAATAAGAAAGGGAAGAGAGAACATAAACAAGAAATTGCATTAAAGTAGCTTAGGTGCTGTGATAAACGTCTGTGCAGGGTCAGTGGGATGCAAAGGAACAAGTGGCCAGTTTCAGGGGGATGGTCAAAAGGCACGTACAAGGAATCATATGGACTACCTTTCATTTGCTACTGTGTGATTTTGAGCAAGCCGAACTATTTTTATGATTTTGTTGTTCAGTAGATATCTCCATAAATGTCTAAATGATCCTATTTTGTGTTTTTTAATTTCTGAATTATCTTTTTTCTTAGAGAGATTTCTGCAACCTTTTCCAAATCTGTTTTTTGTACATCACAATATAAAAATGAAGTCAATCAGTTATCAGTGTAGCTTTCCCATTGTTATTTGACACATATTTTGAGTGACATAATTCAACTATATTTTAACACTGCATAGTGATAAACAGTATTTTTAAGTGCCCTACCATTTATATAGACTGTTAACTTCTTGCTTCACCAAAATGAAACAGGAGGCTTCCCAAATTACTGTCTTCTTCACTTACATTTTCATATATTTCACTATTCTATTGTTGGATTAAATTAGTAATACACCAACAGATACCCACTCATCAGCATGACTTGGGGGCTACTTTCTGGAGGATAGATTTCTGTATGATTAACTTAATATGGCTTCATAGAATGTACCCTTCTATATATGGAAGACATATCATTCTCTTCATGCTATCATGTGTTGAACATTTTCTGCAATCCCTTTCTAATGGTTACTTTTATAAGTGTATAAACCACATTACAATAACTGTGTTGTGACTGGCTATGGTGAAATGACAGCTAAAGACAAATAACAATTTTGTGGCACATATTGACCCTAGCCTCAAGTTTTCAAAGAGATACAAAATAGTTCAATTCCACATTGATTGATTGCTTAAGATGTATCAGACACTGAGTTTAGAACACAAAACTAAGATCTGCAATTGCCATGGAGGAATGTAGAGTCTAAAGAAAAGAATAAATCTGTACTCAGATCATTTCAATATGACAGAGGTGTTTTGACTGAGGGATATGCACAGAGAAGAGAGCCTACCTCAGTGAGGAAACTTCCTGGAGGAGAAAGAACCTGATGAGTCTTAAAGGACATGTGGGAATTCTCCAGTTGAAGAAAAGGAAAGGGCTGTTTGCATGAGGAGTACAAAGGCACGAAAGCCTGAGATGGTACTATGATTGCGGGGACATATAAGCACTCTTTCGTCTGCTGACTCACCAAGTGTGGAGTAGAGACTGGGAAGAGAGTGGCTGGGTCTGAAGGCAGTGCCAAGTCCCTGAGGGGCTATGCCATAACAAGGAACTGAGATTTCATCCTAAAGCTAATCAGGAACCACTGGGAAGTTTTATGCAGTAGAGTAACACAGTTGAATTTATGTTTTGGAAAATTCATCTTGGTAACTGTGTAGAAGATGGATGGAATTGAAGTAAAAGGTGTAAAAGAAATCCATAGCTGAGAGAAACCAGAGGGACCTGGAGACTCAGATGACGAAGACACCACAGTGGGCCTGGAGGCTCAGCACCTCGGTAGGAGGAGAGCAGAGAACCTCTATTCAGAGGAATGGTCTTATTTAAGGCACAGGACAGAAGTATAACAACAGTTTATTTACCAGAAACAGACTCTTTTGAATTTGCCTTCAGAACATACACTCTTGAATCTGGTTGGATCTGGAAAGGACCTTGGAGCTTATCATTTATGCAGCAGCTTTACTTTAAAAATGAAAAGCAGAGAACAGAAAATGTACAGAGAGGCATGAGTTGTTGTCATCATCATTAAAATAAGAGCTAAGTTTATATAATGTCTCATGTTAAAGGCTGCTCTAAGCCTTACACATATTATCTAATTTAATCTGCATATAACAACTCCATAAGGTGGTTACTATTATCATTCATATATTACAGATGAGGAAAATGAGGTACTTAAAGATTAAATAATTTTCCTAAAATTGCACAGCCTGTAAGTAGAAGAGGTAGGATTTGATTCCTGGTAGTATTACTTTAGTGCTCTCAAGTCTATCTTTAATGGCATCTAAGCCACATAGCTAATGGCTTATCCGGGATGAATATTCAGATTTCTAATTCAGTGCACATTACAACAGGTGGTAGGATAAAAACTTAACTATTAAAGGATAGAAACATTTTTGTATGAACTTAGAGTTGACTGTACAGCCATGATATAAAGGGTTAGATCAGTAGAGAAAAGCCATAGCCCTATACATGTAGGAGTTGATATGTCATCTAAAGAGATGGATCCTCAATTATGTCAGAAGACCTCTCCCACAGAAAGCACAACTGAGTAGGAATGCCCTACATAGCCAGGGAGTTGAGACTGCCTTTGTTGGTCTTAACTCTGAAAGCAATAAGGATTTAAAGGCATCTCACAGATGACAGAGTAGAAGATGGTGTTCACCATGTGGACACTGGCCAAGTATTAGGAAGTAAGGGACCAGGCAAAGCTGAGATTGGGGTCTATTTATGGGCCACAGGACTAAAGCAGAACATTTCTTGGAGTTAATGAGGATCCAAGCAAAGTTAAGTTGGGGTCTCTATATATTTAGAAAAAGGCAGAAGTACTTGGTTGACCATTCTGTCACACCAGTGCACTTATTCTGTCATTCATGTATCCATTTACTCAACAAATATTTGAGTTTATGTGATAGGCATTGTGATAGGCAAAGGACAATATGTTAGTAAATAAAAAGTGTAGTCTCTGAACTCATGGAGTTGAAATCAAATGGAGAGACCCATAAATAAGTAAACAAGACAGTATTAATTATAAGTTATTATAAATGTGACTGAAGAAGCAAACAACATGTACGGATAGAAAGTAACAGGGTGTTACTGAGGCAGGTGTTAACATTACTGTAGATAAAGTGGTCAGAAGGCCTCCCTGAAGAAGCAGCACTTAAGGCAGGACAGGGAGTCGGTCTATAGTCCTGTGACAAGCAATGGACTATAATTCTAGGTGGAAAACACAGCATGTCTGTGCAATTTGGTATGTTCTGAGGAACTGGGAAGGAATGGAAATACCCACACACTCTCCTCCTAAACTAACACAGTAGAGACTTTGCTAGAGGAGGGGGGCTAAACTCCTTTGCCCATGCTGACTGCATGGGCCCTGATTCCACTTCCAGTTTTCTCTACCCTTAATGATCTAAAATCTGTTACAAGGGCAGAAAGCCATATAGATACTTAGATATCTGTGATAAAGGTTGAGATTTTTTATTAATGCTCATACATAAGGCTGAACTACATTTTGATGTCATATATATTCCCAGATTTTTCCACGGCTATGAAATTGTACTCATGCTTCAGACCAAATTACTTTAAACTTACTGTTCCTTACTGCCTTTTTGTTAGCACTGCCTACAGCTGAAAAATAGAACAGGTGGCTGGGAACTTTCTCTGAATTTTTTGGGTAAGTCTATGGTATGAACTGCAAGCCCTTATTATAAAGGTACCAGCCAACTTACTACCTGTGTTTATCATTTTTGCCATACCACTGTCTGTAGAAAGGAATGTTATAAATACCATGGCTCCTTTGCATGTGAAGGGCACAAGGAGGTGAAAGTGTTTGAAAAAAGATGCAAGTGTAACTCAAAGCCTTCCCTTGCTTGAGATTTACTTACAGTTTGTTTCCTTGGCAGCTTACAGACCATGTACTTGGGAGTTACCACCTCTTGGCCTCTCAGCCTCTTTGTTTGCACACTGTAGTTTTTGTAAGCTAGTCTGCCAATGCTAGAAACCTGACAACTGGGTATTACTGCCGAGCAAGGGCAGGGAAAACAAGCTGGCTTATTTTTAGCATTTGGAGGACTACCAAACTGCAAAGTAGTCACATTTTGACCCTCAGTCACAATACCAGTATCAGGGTGTGGGGTAAATGGAAATTTTCACCCAGAACTTCCTGCCTGGCCTTAAGCCATTTACATACCAATGGGTGTTTACCACAGCAGAGCCTCTGGTTGATCAGGGACAAGGGGTAGAGAGAAAACGATCATTCTCTCCTCCCTTCTATTCCTGGTACTTATTTGGTCTGGCCCATGGAGTTCCTGCCGGAAGGGGCGGGCAGGGGGCCAGAGCATGCACCACGGCTGGAGAGGCTGGGTGTAGCCAGGCCTAGCTAGTGAACTTGAGCAAGCTGTGAGCAATAAAAGCTCTCCCAACTTACGCTTACCCTTGTTCTCCTTCGGTTTCATCAGATTTAGGGAGAACTTACCCCGGCTGGGAACACCCTTCCTCCTTCCCCCTCATCACACCCCACCCTGCCCCCAGCTACTTAGGGCAACTCCTGTTAAGTGTGGTTAAAATGAGAGCATCACTCAGAGCTTTGCTTGGATCCACAATCTCCTTGTTCACCTTATATAGGATAGCGAGGCATGGTAGGTACTCAGTACACGGTCACATTCTCCCTGCTTAGGGTTCTGGGGAGAGTAGTTTATTGTGGAAACACCCTGGCTGTGCAGTTACCTTTGAAAATCATGACTGACTGTTCTTAAAGTTATATAAGCCCATGTCTGTCTTAGGGGAGGCTTAAAATAATTTTAGACTCAGGCATTCCTTCTTTGGGACTAGCTGGAGGCTACACTGTCACATTGCAAGAGCAGTAATCAGAGTCAGTAATCTTCTAGGGCAAAAGGTGTGTGATACAGAATTGCCCTGGGGAGATTCAGCAGATTAGCTTTGTAAATCCCTGATCCGGGGTGCAGGAAGAACAATTGCTAGCAGCTGCTGGAAGTGGAAAGTGTATGGTGAGCAGTGCCAAATGAGATGGAAGGAAACAGGCCTGGTCTCAGAGTTTGAATCTGGGCTTTGCTCTTCAGTAGCTATGCAAGTTGGGCAGCTTCTCTTACATTTGGTCCTATTTTCTCAATACTAAAATGGAAACTGTGGTTTTCCCCAGTCTATTTCACAGGATATTAGGAGAATTTATGAGGCAGTGGCAGGCACCCTTAACCAACCTGATCTCCTGCAGGGCTAAATCTGACCTCCTCAGGCTACTTGAATGTGGGGATTTCCACGCCTCTCTGAGGGCACTTGGCTGGACCTGCACTCTCAAGGCTGCTGTATGAGGGTGACAATCCAGTCCCTAGCCGTTTTCAGACTGTTTTCCTTCAGGCTCTGTATATTCATTCAACAAGTATTTCTTACCTGCCTCCTATATCTGCCAGGCAGAGTTATGTGCTGAATTAATTGCTGGGGATACACTGACAAGGAAAACATGACTCTGCCCTATTGCTAACTGGGTAATTTAGTAAGGGAGAGACAATAAATACATAAACACATAAATAAATATGTAATTTCAAATTATCAGGAAGGAAGAAAAAAAACTAGTTTCAGTGATAGAAAATAATGGGAGGAGACGTTTTTGGTAAGATGGTCAGGAAAGGTCCCTTGGAAGCAGTGGCATTTAGGCTGAGACCTGGAAAATAAGCAGTAAGGAAGCTCTGTGCTCCTCTGGTGGGATCTTGCAGCACAGCTTACCTGCCGAAGTCCTCAGCTGGCTGGAGCTAATCTCCCCTCTCCCCCTAGCCAGTCTCTTCCCAAGGCAGCCCTTGACTTTCTCTCTTCTGAGCCAGGGCCGCAACATAGGAGATTTCTCCTGCTTGGTTTGCCACAGGTATGTCTGTGTCCCCACCCTTCTCTCTGCCTCTTTCTGGCTTCCACCTTCTACCAGCATTTATTTCCATAAAGCATCCACCTATTTATATGCATGACAGACTGAAACCATTGCATGCTGTATCACCTAAAGTCTTAAAGCATGCCTCTCTTCAATGTGAATGTGGTCTGATGTCAGACACAGCTGGAGACCTCCAAGGAAACTGTTTTCAGGGGAATAAAATGTCCAAATGGTTCCTGAATTAATTTGATCTCACACAGCAACCTAATTTTTTCTTCCATTCTTCTACCTCACAGCAGTTTAATTTATATGCCAATAAGCTGCTACGTGCAATAACTTTGCAATTGTAAGCCCGGCTCATTTATCAGTCACCTTACAGTGTGTATACCTCTCAAAGATTTAAATGCATGCAGCTGCCTCAATATAAGCCCAACCAATTCTATGTGTCAGCAAAGGAAACATTTTAATTCCAGGCAAGTAAACAAAAACTTGATCATTTAGTTAACATTGATCATCTCAAAATAAATCACCATGTAAAGGTTATATGTGCCACATTCCAGAGTAACTTAATAAGGGTCCTATCTGACTTTCTTTCAGGATTTAAAAGTGATAGGAATCCAATCTATGTTTTCATTTCTTCTTTGTGCCAAATGACATGGAGTGATCCAATGTTTTGAAAAAGTCAAAGTAGACCATCAAATTAAAAGCAAGTATCATTCTAAAATCCAATGAAGGTCTTAAACCAGAGCTTCCTTCCATATTTATCTGCAGTACGTACAGAATGTTTTTATCAAATATAGGTTTTCAAAGAAATCTCTAGCTCTCAGCAAACCAAATTCAATTAAAGTAATGATTACCACAGACCACAAGCTCAATCATCACCAGGGTAAAAGGCAAAAATCCAAAAACACATTTCTCTCTCTTATCTTCCTTTGAGATGGCACTTATCATCCAGAGGTTCATATGGCACTGAAAAGAAAATTTATAAATGTCTGACCTTCTGAGAAAAATGGATTCATTCTGTCTTAAAAAAAAAAATCTGGTTAATTGTATGCTAAAATCAAATCAAGTGAAGGCAATCAAACTGTTGGACTCAAAGGCTTCCCATGAACTGGGAATAAAATTCAAACTCCTTGCACCACTGAGGCCCTAGGGAATTTGGCCTCTCTGAGCCCTTCCCCTGAGTACCATGCCCCAGGCACTCTAGGCTTCTTTTTGCTCTTCAACTATGTCCAAGCTGAGCCCTGCCTCAGTGCTGATGTTTCTGCCTGGAATGCTGTTGTGGCAGCTGTTCACTGAAATGGCTCCTTCTCTCCATCTGCATCCCACCTTCTGTCCACCTTGTCAGAGTGGTCTTCTGTGGAGAAAATGAAAGTTCCTATGGCCAGGATCCTCACCTCATCCTACAATATTTGATGATGTAATTGGCTTATTGCTAGGCTAATGCTTCCACACCTATAGGCAATAAGCTATTATTGACTGAGTCACTATATAAAGAACTATGCCCAGTGCTCTGGGTAAAGGCAGAGACAGCGGTAGATTACAGACCTGCAGACATGATTCTAATGCTTGACCCATCCCGAGACAATAAAGCCTTATATAAACCTTTTACCCCAAGGATGTTCCATTGTCATTTCTTGGTCTCATTGAATCCATAGTGAATGTTCCCAGGGCTGAAACCCTCAGGCAAGACACCTTCTAAAGCTGGAGATAGGATTAAAGATGGTGGAATAGGAAGGCAAGATGGAAACCTCCTCCCAAAAACACATGAAAGAGGAAAATACAGCAAATGCAACTAGACCTGAAAACAACCTGAAGACTGAAGAACGGATCCCCTACACCTGAGGAAGAAGAGAGGACCACACAGAAAAGGGCAAGGCAGCAAAGCCAAGATTGAGAGGGACCCAAGCCCTCCCCCAACACAAGCCTACAGGTGGGAGAAAGAGGAAAGGAGCACAGAGGGGTTAGGAGCCTAGCAGCACTGCATACCTGGCCCTAGAGATCTGGTCCAGGAGCATGAGCCCACATTACATTGGGTTCTGGTAATTATCAGGGCTGCACAACAGGGGCAGGCAGAACACCCTGAGAGGCTGGGACTCCAGCCAGTGTGGAGGGTAGGCATGCTCCACCAGTCCTGAGACCCAAAGCAGAGGTAGCAATTTGAAAGACTTGCCAGCAGTGGGAGGGGTATCAGAGGGGATGAAGGTTGGACGGAACTCTCTCCTCAGGAGAAAGGGCAATGGAAGGTATCTTCCCAGCCCTTCCTCAACCCAACAGATTGGCAACTCTTAGGAGCCCCAGATGTTCCATCCCCCTGTTGGCTACACAGCTGGATGCACCTCCCTATATATGCTGCCAACAGAAAACCCACTTGGCCCAGTGGCAGCATCAGACTTTGCTGCCTGGCAGGCAGAGGGAGACCCTCCCAGAAAGCATAGCAGATACATCTAAACAAAGAGAGAAACACAAAATCCCTGATGAAATGAGCAGTCAGAGGCATTTGATCCAAAGAATACTACAAGACAGAATCCCAGAAAGAGGGCTAAATAAAACAGAGATCATCAATCTTATTGATAAAGATTCCAAAATAAAATTCATAAACATGCTTATGGATTTACAGGAAAGTATTAACAGTCTCAGGGAGGACTTCAACAGGGAGATAGAAAATCTGAATAAGAGCCACTCATAGCTGAAAACTACAGTATCTGAAATGAAACATACAATGAAGGGATTTAATAGTAGATTAGACCATGTAGAGGATATGGTAAATGAAACAAATTAGAGAACAGGAAAACAAAGAAGCTGAGGAAAAGAGAGAAGAAAGGATCTCTAGGAATGAAAGAATGATAAGATAGCCATGTGACCAATCCAAACAAAACTATAACAGAGTCTTGCATAACAGAGATACCAGAAGAGAAAGACAAATAATTGTTGATAGCCAAGATATGGAAGCAACCTAAGTGTCCATCAGTAGATGAATGGATAAAGAAGATGTGGTACATATACACAGTGGAATACTATTCAGCCATAAGAAAGAAACAAATCCTACCATTTGCAACAACATGGATGGAGCTGGAGGACATTATGCTCAGTGAAATAAGCCAGGTGGGGAAAGACAAATTCCAAATGATTTCCCTCATTTGTGGAGTATAACAATGAAGCAAAACTGAAGGAACAAAATAGCTGCAGACTCGGAGACTCCAAGAAGGAACTAGTGGTTACCAAAGGGGAGGGATGTGGGAGGGTGGGTGGGGAGGGAGGAAGAAGGGGATTGAGGGGTATTATGTTTCGTGCACATGGTGTGGGGGATCACGGGGAAAACTGTAGCACAGAGAAGGTAAATAGTGAATCTGTGGCATCTTACTACACTGACAGACAGTGACTGCATTGGGGTGTGGGTGGGGACTTGATAATATGGGTAAATGTAGTAACCACATTGTTTTTTCATGTAAAACCTTCATAAGAGTGTATATGTATAATACCTTAATAAAAAATTAAAAATAAAAAAAAGAAATAATTGTTTAAAACTTCCCCAGTCTGGAGAAGGAAAGAAGACACTCAGGTCATGGAAGCACAGAGATCCCCTAACAAAAGGAACCCCAAGAAGACAACACCAAGACACATAATAATTAAAATGGCAAAGATCAAGGATAAGGAGAGAGTGTTGAAAGCAGCCAGAGAGAGAAAAAGATTATTTATAAAGGAAACCCAATCAGGCTGTCAGCAGACTTCTCAACAGAAACTCTACAGGCCCGAAAGGAGTGGGATGATGTATTTAATGTACTGAAACAGAAGGACCTCCAACCAACAATCCTATACCTGGTAAGATGATCATTTAAGTTTGAAGCAGGTATTAAGTAATTTCCAGATAAACAAAAGTTGAAGGAATTTGCCACCAATAAGCCAGTCTTACTTGATATATTAAAGGGAATTCTGTAGATGGAAATGAACCTAAGGCTAAATAGGTTTCACCAGTGAAAATAAACCTCCAGTAAAGGCAGTAGACCAACTAATTATCAAACAAGTATGAAATTAAAACAAAAGAAGCAAAATCAACTATATACAAAATTAGTCATGGGATACACAAAAAGTACAGATTATGACATCTAATACAAAAAAATGTGAAGAAGGAAGAAGAATAAGGAAAAGAAAGTACTTTCAGATTGTGTTTGAAATAGAGTAATCAACAATTTAATATAGACTTATTACATAGTAAAGAAGCTATCTTTGAACCTCTGGTACCCACAAAACTAAAGCCTATAATTATACACAGACATAAAAATGCATAAATTTGTAAAATATAGAGAAATCCAATCACAACACTAAAGAAAACCATCAAAAACAAGAGAAGAATATTAAGAGAGGAAGAGAGGAACAGAGAAGAGATATAAAAAACAGCGAGAAAACAATTAATAAAATGGCAATAAGTACATATCTATCAATAATCACCTAAGTGTAAATGGACTGAATATACCAATCAAAAGACACAGAGTGGCAGAATGGATAAGGAAACAAGACCCATCTATATGTTGCCTAAAGAGACTCCTTTCAAACCCAAAGACATATGTACACTAAAAGTGAAAGGATGGAAAAAGAAAGATACTACATGTAAATAACAGGAAGAAAAAATCAGTATATATCAGACAAAATTGACTTCAAAACAAAGAAAGTAACAAGAGACAAACATTCCATTACATAAAGATAAAGGAATCAGTCCAACTAGCAGATATAACTATTATAAATATCTATGCACCCAACATAGGAGCACCTAAATATGTAAAACAAATACCAACAGAATTAAAGGAGGAAAAGATTGAACCACATTCAGTTTAGGAGACTTTAACACACCACTCACATCAATAGACACATCAACCAGACAGAAAATAAATAAGGAAACAGAGGCACTGACCAATGCATTAGATCACATGGACTTATCAGATATCTATAGAACACTCCATCCAAAAGCATCAGGATACGTATTTTTCTCAAGTGTACATGGAATGTTTTCCAGAATAAGTCACAAACTAGGCCACAAGAAGAGCCTCAATAAATTAAAAAAGGCTGAAATTGTATCAAGCAGCTTCTCAGACTACAATGGTATGAAACCTGAAATAAATTACACAAAGAAAACAAAAAGACTTACGAACACATGGAGGCTAAACAACATGCTTCTAAATAATCAATGTATCAGTGAACAAATTAAAACAGAAATCAAGCAATACATGGAGAAAAATGAAAACAAAATTACAACAGCCCAAAATCTATGGGATGTGGCAAAGGCATTTCTAAGAAGAAAGTCTATAGCAATATAGGCTTACCTCAAGAAACAAGAACAATCCCAAATAAACAGTCTACAATCACAATTAATGAACTAGAAAAAGAAGAACAAATGAGGCTCAAAGTCAGTAGAAAGAGGGACATAATAAACATCATAGCAGAAATAAATAAAATAGAGAAGAACAAAACAATAGAAAAAAAAATCAATGTAACCAGGATCTGGTTCTTTGAGTAAATAAATAAAATAGATAAACCCCTAGCCAGACTTATCAAGAAAGAAAGTGTACTTGCATAAACAGAGTCATAAATGAAGAAGGAATAATCACAACAGATACTGCAGAAATACAAAGAATGATTAGAGAATAGTGTGAAAAATTATATGCCAATAAATCAGAGAACTTAGAAGAAATGGACAACTTCCTAGAAAAATTCAGCCTTCCAAGACTGACCCAGGAAGAAACAGAAAATCTAAACAGACCAATTACCAGTAATGAAATTGAATTGGTAATAAAAAAAACTCCCCAAAAGCAAAACTCCATATCCAGATAGCTTCACAGCCAAATTCTAAAAATCATTTAAAGAAGAGCTAGTACCAATCCTTCTTAAAGCATTCCAAAAAGTAGAAGAACCTCAAATACTTCCAAACTCATTCTATGAGGCCAGCATCACTCTAATACCAAACCAGGCAAAGACACCACAAAAAAAAGAAAATTGCAGACCAATATCTCTGATGAACACAGATGCAAAAATACTCAACAAAATATTAGCAAACCAAATCCAAAACTGTATCAAGATCATCCATCATGACCAAGTGGGATTTATACCAGGGATGCAAGATGGTTCAATATTAGAAAATCCATCAACATCATCCACTGCATCAACAAAAAGAAGGACAAAATCACATGATCAACTCAATAGATGCTGAAAAAGCATTTGACAAATTCAACATTCTTTCATTGATAAAAAGTCTCAACAAAATGGGTACAGAGGGTACATGCCTCAACATAATAAAGCCATATATGACAAACCCACAGTCAACATTGTACTTAATAGTGAAAAGCTGAAAGCTTTTCCTCTAAGATTGGAACAAGAAAAAGATGCCCACTCTCACCACTTTTATGCAACATAGTACTGGAGGTCTTAGCCGTGGCAATCAGACAACACAAAGAAATAAAAGGCACCTAAACTGGTAAGGAATAAGTTAAACTCTCACTATTTGCAGATGATATGATATTATACATAGAAAACCATAAAGAATTCACTAAAATACTACTAAAACTAATAACTGAATCCAGCAAAGTTGCAGAATACAAAATTAATACACAGAAATCTGTGGCATTCCTCTATACTAACAACAAACTAGCAGAAAGAGAAATCAGGAAAACAACTCATTTACAATTGCATCAAAAAGAACAAAATGGCTAGGAATAAACCTAACCAAGGAGATGAAAGACCTGTACTCTGAAAACTACAAGACACTCATGAGAGAAATTAAAGAAGACACCAATAAATGGAAATACAACCCGTGCTCATGGATAGGAAGAATTAATATTGTCAAAATGGCCACTTAGCCCAAAGCAATCTACAGATTCAATGCAATCCCTATCAAAACACCAACTCTTGTGATGTATATCTGATAGTAAAAACAATAATAATAATTTTAAAAAAAAGGCATTTTCTAAGGCTGCCTCTCTTGGTTTGTATTCTTCACAGCACCCATCATTATCTGAAATTCTTACTTGTTTATTGGCTACCTTTATATTATGTCTCCTCTACTAATCTCTAAATTTCTTGAGAGCCGGGGTCTTGTCTCTCCTTAGCTGCTATTAACTAGTTTAGACCACAGGAAAAACACAAAGGCAAGGAACACATAAGGCATGATCTTCAGAAGATAGAAAGTGTCAGCCTAGGCTCTTGAGTGCTTGCAAGTCATGGAACAAAGACATCCCAGGGTGGCATAAGCACCAGCTCTTCTGAATGGTGACACCTTCTTTAGAAGACTTTGCAAAATAGATTTGGAGCCTTTGGGTATGAAACCATGGATCCCATTCTATTTCAGGGAAGGTAAATTGTCCTTTCCCTGAATACATAATGAATTTCTCCCAGACTTTTGAAATTGTAATTTATCACTTATAACACAAAATTCCTTCAAAATTTTATGAACATTAGAAAAGTTTTGAGAAAAGATGAAGAAATGAAATATATCTACTTTTATGTTTGTTGCTGAGTCAATCTTCAGACTAAAATGAAAATAATTTCACAAAATTCAGATGCATCTACGTTTGTGACTTTTCTGATTTCTGAGAATTCAACTCTGTATTCTTCCAAGTCTAAAATATCTTAGTCACCCTGAAGGCTACCTTAGGCCCAGAAGAAAATCATCTCCAGGCTCTTGTAGGCTGCCAGGGAGTTCTAAAGCTCTCAAGGAAATGATTCACTGTTCTCCAGTCTCAATGTCCGGGAGGTAATGCCTTTAACACAAATCTGACAGTTCTGCAATCCGGTACCTGATGACATTTCAACATCTTATAAGCAGAGGCTGTTCTAAAGCAAGGCAACCCTGTTTACCTCTCACACAGTCCCGAATTCAAAAACGGTTTGCTGCCCAGGTGACAGCTCATGGGAGGGTTATTAGTCACATATAATATCTGCTTCTTCTGCCAAACTACAACCTAAAATCTAGACACAGAAAGCCCAGGTTTACAAATATTAGTCAGACAGTTGGGCATAAGCTAGCTCCAATATTATGTAAGCATATACAGCTTTACTTTCAACACATTACAGTAGTGATTCTTAACTTTGAGTGCATTTTCTAAAAGCTCCACCTCACACCAATTACATGAATCATCTCTTTGGGTGGGGCTTAATATATGTAATTCTGAAAAGTCCCAGGTGCCTCCAATCTGTGACCCAGTTTGAGAACCATTGAATTATAGAAAGATCTGTACTTAATAGAACCAAAGGTGCCTTGTCAGCTTCCTTTAAAGCTCTCCATTAGTGTATTAATGAATGATTGCATTTATACACTGCACACACACACACACACACACACACACACACACACACACACACACAGGCAAACAATCTAAGCTAAAAGAAGTTGAGATGTGGTTGCTTTGGTGGGTAGGGAAGGTTGTAATTGGAAGGGAAACTGAGGGTTGTCTGGGGGGCTGATAACATCCTGGTTATTTTGGTTACACAGGTGTGTTCAGTTTGTGAAAATTAATCAAACCACACATTTATGATATATGTATATATAACACGACAGATCAAAGTAAAAACAAAACCAGTCACTCCTCTTTCTCTCCTTACACTTCCTTCTCATTCTCCAAATTGATATTATAAAATGTTTCCAGAACGCTAAAATGGTCCAAGATTAAAACAGCTACACTTAAATATTGAAACCAGCAATGTTAAAGTATTTTAACAAGGTTTAGGGATATTGTTAACATTAAAATAGATATTTCTTGATGACATATTTAAGAGGAAATGGAAAGGTCTCTTTCAGCATTATTTATTATTCAACAAAAAAATAGAAGGCTCCTTTTTTTTCTTTTTTTTAAAAATAGTATTCATAAAAATATAAATCTATATTTGCCTTCTTCTTTTAGATTCTAAACTCTGTGATGGGAGGGACCATTTCTCCCTACTTCACCATTTTATTTACCTTGCTTAGCACACAGCACATAGTTTTTGCTTAATAAATATATATTTTTTTTGATGAAAGAATGAAAAAACAGATTAATGAATGCCTGAAACAGAAGCTCTCTCCTTAAGGGTTCTATTTTTTGAATATTTTATTCATGTATATTTTTTTCTAATCTGTGTACAAGCTGATACTAAAATATCTCTTTGATGGTATCACCTCCTCTTTCAAAAGGTTAAACCTTCCCTATTATCACACTACAAATTCTAAGTTGTTTCACTGTTAATAGGTACTCTGTTCTTATTCCTCATACCTATCATCCCCTACTCCCACCTCGTGACCAAATGCATGCGTAAATGCTGGTTTCATAAAGTTAATCATAGCCTTTAAATACCAATATGCATTTTAAAACCCTCAGGAGGGCATATACACTAAGAATGCAATGTTTCTCAGGTCTATTTAAACATAGAACACTACTCAAAGGATATTTCCTGGGATGATTGTTTCATAGAACCCAATTTGGGAAACATCAGCTTCCATTATTTAATCAAAATTCCTTAGCCTGATATTCAAGAATTGTGGAGTGCCGGAAATGAGATCACCGGGTGTGAGATCAGCTGAAAGTGACAACAATGAAAGTGACATCATTGTGGGCAGCTCACAGGAAGTGAGCCTGTGTATATAAGCGGTGCTCTGAAATAAAACTGCACCACTGTTCCACCACCCTCGGTCAGTGAACCTCCTGATCCCAAGTCTGGTTTCTGTGTTTTCTTAATCTTCCCACCCATCCCTTTCAGGTTTAGCTGGATTGAAAAGCTGGTCTCCACAAATGACCTTAAGGATCTGACCTTATCCTCCACTTCTGGCTTTATTTTTCAATTCTACACATCAAACATGCTTAGAGTGCAGCCTCTTAACTCATTCCATCTTCCTTAACTGAGATTCTTTTCCTTACCTCCTTTGCTTATCTCCACTCCAAGCTCAGATTTTAGCTTTTCTGATCTCTCCAGTCTGCAGAATTCTCTTTCTCTGAAACTCCTGCTGTTACTGTCTGTATTGGAAATGGATGAAATACTGCCAATTGATGAAACAACTATTTCTTACTGATAGTAATGTTACCCAACTGTAAAAATGTTTGTGCACAATTTCCCCCAAGATTGTATGGTCTGTGAGGACCACTCTGCTTTCTTTTTATTCTTTCTCCCCCATATGGTCTGGCACAGTGTCTTTAGCCCAGGGACTACTGAACATGGGTTAGTAATTGTTTCTAAGGTGTCCTCACCAGCCTCCTTTGGAAAATAATCCTTATGGTACCCAAAATGATAATGAGCCTAGCTCATTTCAACTATTTAAGTTCTTTCCTTCCTCTCAAATGCCTCCTAATTCTTCCAAGCATTCTTTCCCAGCTAATTGGAGAGGCACCAATGATTTCAACTAACTTGAACATTCCCCAGAGTCCTTTGCTTTTAACCTTGTTCAATACCTTGCTTGCCTGTAGAAGTAAAATTAAGTCAGCTTAATTTGTTCTGGTAAGATCTGACAGCAATGTATGTATAGTTAAATGCCTGCTATACAGTTGTAAGGAGAACCACAGTCATGTCTGCAAAGTGTCTCTTCATTTCTCATGGTCCAAGATGGTTGCATTCTAAAAGGTGTCTTAGTTTAGTTTAGTGATGTTCAGAAGTAACTGGGGTTTATATGGATGTAGGACAGCCAAGTCCTCCCTGAGTCTACCTGACTAACCTGAAATCACAGCAGGACAGGAAGGCTGGAGCCTACTAATCAGAATACTCAAGTGATTGGGGGAGAGACGTGTAGTAAAGGAAATGTTGATAATATGATAAAGTCGTAGATTATATTTAAGTCAGTAGTTCTTAACGGGGAGTGACTTTTCCCCCTAAATGACATTTGGCAATAACTTGAGACATTTTGGTTGTCACACCTGGGGCTGGGATGTCTTGGCACCTAGTAGGGTGAGGCCAGGGTTGTCACTGAATGTCCCACAATGCACAGGACGACATCCACAACAGGTAACTGTGCTGAGGTTGAGAAGTCCTGCTCTGAGGTAAATGATGGAAGCTAATGAAGCATGCAAAATTCTTCAGCTGAAGGAGAGAAGAAAATAGGCTATCAATTAATTTAAATGCTTATTAGTAATTTTATAATGCACGTTAATTTCAGGGAATAATAATTTTAGAGACGCTCCATGGTTTTCCATAATAAATAGAGATAAAAGCTGCAGAAACGCTTAAAAGGAAATAGACTTATTTAACATACAAATCATCATTTGGCAATCTCTCCTTACTGTTAAATGACATAATAGTGCATAATATTTTTAAAAATTTAGGCCATCATAAAAGAATGATAGCATAAATAATCTCAAGAACAGAAAAAGTGGTAGAGTTAGTCATAAAAACTTATCTGCTAAGTTAATAAATAAACCCCACTAAATTGAATTTGTTCCTCATGTACCTATGTATCTACAAAAAGTATTTGTAGAAATCTTTAAATGGTGAGATAATTTCCTTCCCTTTGCTTATTTATGCTTTCTAAATTTTCTATGGTGAATCAACTCCCACCATTCACCTGTGGCTCCAGGCAACCACTGCTTTCCATTATTGTAAATTATATTTGTCCTTCCTACGGTTTCATATAAATGGAATCATACAATATATACTATATTCTTTTGAGTGGCAATATGCTCATGGTGAACAGGTTGTTTTCTGTGTTTGGCTATTATGAATAAACAGAAAATAAACACAATTCATTCTAAAATAAAACTTATTTTAAAATAATAAATTAGTTTTAAAGTATTTACATTTTTAAGTATAAAAGAGTTCATATTCTTTAACCCATTTGTAGAGTAATAGACTTTACAGAAACAATTAAATATTCAGTTAAGTAGTCACAAGCAAAGTACTTCACTGTGGAGTGGTTTAAAATATTTGCAAACTTAAAAAAAATAAAGAGAAACTAAAGGTCCAGAAATTGCTAAATAAATTTTAATATGATAGTACAATTATATAGGGGCTACTATGCCACTAGTATAATTATATTGGTGAATACTTAATGATATAGGTAAATGAGATAAACATTATCTGCAGTAGGATTCCAGTTTTTCCACTCAGACAAAAATAGTATGAACCAAAATACATGACTATGTTAGAAGAGTTCTCTGCGTGATGGGCTATAGGTGATCTCTATTGTTTTAATAGAGATTTACACTTAAATTTCTAAATGAAGAATGATGAGACTTTATGATTAGAAAAAACATGAAAAATTAAAAGCCATTGAGATATTGGTGAACAAATATTTGAATTAAAATTAATCGTAATAGAGATAACTCAAAGTGAGTTATCTTTGAATATTGATTTATGCTAAACAAATATTGTTTAGCAAACCATTTCACATACCAAAGATTCCTCCCCTTACCCCAGGGCATCCTGGTAGTTTTTAGTCCTGGCTTCCCTCTCCCTCAAATTAATATCGGTGCTATCAAGGACCCTAAAGGCAGAGGTCAGCCCTCCTCGCCAGTTGATTTTGGATGAACCTATTCAAACTCTAAAACGTTCTAGAAGATAAATGAAATAAGTTTGCTTCTGTGTTAGTTTAAAAATGATTTAAATATTAAAGGCAGTCATTTAGAATTGATTTAAATATCATAGGCAGCTAGGTACAAACTTCTAAGGAAAAATATTTAGCACAACATGTAACTACAAAATCCCCTCATACACTTTCTTGTAAATACAGAAGAAAGCTCTCAAAGGTCATCTGTATTATCAAGTCTGACTGAACAATCTAAATCTGACCAAACTAGACATTTAAATAAGCACAAAATAAACATTCTTATAGCTTTGAGATTCAAATTCTAAGTTAAATTAAGGACGTTTAAGTTGCTAGTCTAAATGGTTAACACTGAATAATTTCCAATACATATACAAAAATCAGTAAGGTCACTAAGAAACCTGGCTGCCCTGCATCAGACACAATTGAAAAATCTACCCAGACCTATTCTTTCACTGTGTGTTATCCGCCTAACAAATCTAGTGAGTTTCCTAAGTCAATAATGGGCTACCTGCTCTGTGTCCAGATGCTTTCCTCAAAAGTTTTTTTAAAAAGTCCCTAACCAAACCCACCTTCAGAGTGAATCAGTGAACTCTTTAAAAAATAATTCTTTCAGAAAACACCCTAAGACTATCTTCTTCTAAGAGTGACATTTACAAAGAGCAGCATGGGGCTTATCTGAGTAGTGCAGAGATAAACTTGGCGAGAAGAGAATGGCATTGGGTTATATAAAAGGAAGAGACTTTGAGTGAGTAATGCCGAAGTCAGACCAGAGAGAACAAAGGCAGAGCACAGGGCTCTCACTGCCACTGTGTTTAAGTAGGCCCCATACTAGGTGACCTCTCAAAGTCTAGCTCTTGAGTGGTGCCTGAACAAAAGGATCTGTGATTCAACAAAAAACACACTCCCAACTCTCTTTGTGTGAAAAAGCTATATCTCAATAAATAAATAAATAAATAAATAAATAAATAAATAAATAAATAAATAAATAAATAAATCTACTAGGATATATGGTCTTCTCTTAAGTTGCAAATCTGTACATAAAGGTTCTTGTAGTCATTGTGATTTCACTCTTTGTAAATGCTAATTTTTACTCAAATCTGATAAACCATTTTCAAATATTAAAAAAAAACAGAAAGGGAAATTTAGGAAAACAAGTCTTTTAAGCACAAATTTACTGTATTAGATAATTAATATCATTAAAATCAAAGTAGAAAAGTTCAGTTTTCATTAACTGGATAGGCTGAATTATCTGTCATTTGTTACAAGGCCAGTAAAATAAGCTTATTATGGTGAATGTTTTCATTTTCTCCCTTTCATGGGAATTGTCTTTGCTTATTGCTCTAGGCTCTTCTTGCATGCGGACAGTTGGACCACTTGAAAGGAAAGGAGCGACACACAGCAGCAATTCACCAGAGAATTCCGCTTTATTAGGGAAAGGTGCTGGGTTATATAGGAATGGGGAAGGGGTGATTGTGGTGTCACTTCTACGGGGCTGGTGGCTATTGGCTAGGTGCTGGGATTAGGGGGGCGAGGGGTGATTGGGCTTCAGGCAGGAGGTTCGCCATCTTATGGGTGGGGGCCCTTCACCACTGAATGTTCAAAGAGCTTTGGCCATATGCAGGTAAAGCACAGTCAAAAGTCTGTAATCTTTTGGACTAGAATGTAAGGAGAGAGTTTAGAATCCAAAGATGAATATACTTTTCATGATAGTATTTAACCTAAGACTAATGGATGAAAAATGAATGGCCTAGGAAGAAAGTGATATAACTCTTTTTTATTATAACACCCTCACAGTAGACAATGCATAACGCATCTTAACAGTCATATGTCCTAAACTGCATGTGGCAGAATAAAAAAAAAAATGCCACTGAAGAAGCTAGAGATGATGGAGAAAAATATAGTTTTCTGTAGAAAAGATTCCCCATCCTCTTTTCTGTTTCAATAGTGTCTTTGATTCAAAGAAGTTCTTCATAGCACTAATTGTAATGATAAATATAGGAAACCACATAAATGTCCAACAATTGGAGGTGTGATAAATGCATTTTTGGTCCATCCACATAATGGTAAGCTAAATAGTTATTAAATAAACTGCTTTTCAGTGATATGAAGAACACATAACTATTGACAAAGACAAGAAAATAATGAAATTGTCAACAAGTTATCCTTAGAGTAGAATTTTGGGTAATTTTTATTATCTTTGTACATATCTTCAATTCATAACTTTTCAAGAAATAAACATTTTAATAATAAAAAACATTAAATATTACATTTAAAAATTAGAAAATAAATATTCATACTTCTAGGGATGTCCCAGGTGTGTTATAATGAGCGATACACGACAATTTATCTCAAATTTTGAGAAATACTTATCTGTTTGCACATAGTTATTAGGACAATGTTCAAAGATGCTCAGCTGCAGAAACAAACTCTGGAATCCCACTGACATAAACAAAGTCTATCTCTTACTCTCACAAATTTCATGGTGCCTGAGGCAGTTCTCCTCCATCTTGCAGCCACCTCATGTAGGAGATGTGTCCTCCACAACTGCCACAGCAAGGGGGTGGTCCAAGATGGCAGCAAAAGACCCCAAACTCACCTACTCCCACAGACACATCAAGTCTATGACTATGTATGGAATAATTCCCATTGTAAAAGAACTGAACACTGGCTGAACCGCTTCCTCCACAACAAGGGATAAAAGGACCATATCAAGACTGCTGGGAGAGGCAGAGACACAGTCTAACCAAAGACCTTACCCCCAGCCCAGTAACACACAATAGGGAGGGATCCTTGTGGGCCCAGATCCTCTCCTTGAGGTGTCAGGGGTTTGTGCCCTAAATCGGGCACCTCGACCCTTATGACCTGCACCAGACAGACAAGACCCCAAAAATAGCTGGCTTTGGAAACCAATGGGGTTTACATCCAGAGGACTTGGGGGCTGTGGGGATATGAGATACTCCTTTCGAGGGCCTTGTGCCCAGACTCACTTACCTCTGATAAGAGCAAAAAGGCAGCAGTTTGAAAGTGACTAGATTATAAATGAAGGTGATTCAATTACTAATCTGAAAGCAACTGCTAGAGGGGCAGGGATTAGTTTGAATTTTCCTTGGGGGTGGAGGTGCTGTCAAGTGCGTTTTTTTGCATGCTCCCTCTACCTCACTATCTCAGGCATTGACGCAACACTGCTAAAGCCTTGGGTGCGGCCTGCCCCCAGCACTCACCCCAGGCTTGCCCATCCAGTGGGTAAGCACAGTCCACACAGGAGACACCTCTTGATTGCCTGGCTCCTGGACCTGATAGGACTGTAACAATCTCAGAGATAGTTCTAGGCAGGATGTCATACCCAGAGCACTACACAGACAGAAGAATAAAACACACACACCCAGTCTGCACATGAAAAGAGCCCATTTAGTTGTCCTGGAGCTTCAACCTGAAGTCAGGTGTGAGATTTGCCACACATCTAAAGGCTAGTGGGGTGCCCTCAGGGCATGTAGGCAGGGAGACACCATCTCTGTGCCCTCCCTTGGCCTCAGCGCAGCTTGCTGATACCTCCCAGAAAGAAGCTTATACACTTACTTGTATGAAGCCCTGATTTTTGCAACTATCACCCAGGAGAAGCTCCATGAGGTCTGGAGGTCAGCAGGGTCTATGACTGTAAACCTATTATTTATATTTGCATACTTTAAAAGCTGCTGCCTGAGGATCTCGCTTCCAATCAACCTGAATCTAGGTGCTGAGATCACTCTATTTGAAATACTGACAGGTTCCTTAAACAACTGGGACCTATAAGAAATAAATCAGGCTACTTAGACAATCACAAAGGTTCCAGAGGTAGCCAAGAGTCAGACAAGGTTGAACAGTAAGGCTGATCTCCTACGTAAGGACACTCCTTCAAGACTAGGAGATGTAGCCATTTCACCTAACATATACAAACAAACACAGAAGGTCAAGCAAAATGAGGAAACAGAGGACAATATTCCAAAAGAAAAAACAAGACAAAATTTCAGAAAAAGACCTTAATGAAATGGAGGTAAGTAATCTGCCTAATAAAGAGTTCAAGGTAATGGTTTTAAGGATGCCCTCCAAATTCAGGAGAAGAATGGATGAACAAAGAAACTTCAACAAAGAGATAGAAAGTATAAGAAAGTACCAGAAGCCACAGAGATGAAGAATACAATAACTGAACTGAAAAATACACTAGAGGGGTTCCACAACAGACTAGATGAAGCAGAAGAAAGGATAGGTAAACTGGAAGACAAGGCAGTGGAAAGCAGGCAACTAGACCAACAAAATCAAAAGAATTTGAAGAAACAGGAAGACAGATTAAGAGATCTATAGGATACCAATCAGAATAGCATTTGCATTATGGGGGCTCCAGGAGAAGAAAGAGAGAGAAGAAAGGCCAGGAAACTTACTTAAAATAATGGCTGAAAACTTCCCTAATCAGGGGATAGCCCTAGTACTGGTAAAATTTCCATGGTTTTAAATCTGAAATTCCCTTAAACAAACTTCTTTAGCAAATATTCCCTTTTGAGATATCTCTGATTTCTAGATAGGCAGACATTTCAGTATGTATTTGTCTTGTTTTATTTTAGAAACATCACTTGGAAGAAAAATGTGGTTTTATTACTTTCCCTTATAACCAAGATATCAGGCACAACAAAAGTTTCAATCCCCTTTTCTTCTCTGACTTCAGAGAAATTCTGAGTGTTTGGTTTTACATCAAAATTAGCAATTTGTAGTAATATTATCTTTCTTAAAAAAAAAAACAACAACCCAAAACTCATATAAAGGGAATGAGGCTTAGAGTAAAAGCAGTTCCCCCCACACCACCTTTAGCATACTATACTTAGTGTGCCCACACTACAGCTTTAAATAACTTCCAAAGATTTTTGGGCCATGGAGCATATGGGAGACTAACTTAAGGTCACAGAGCTAATAAGTGTTAGTTACAGTGGCTCCACAGTCTCTGTTCTTAACCCCTACACACTGTAAAGCCTAAGACCGATCAAGTAAGTAAATAAGAGATAGGATGTTCACTAGCTGGTGTATTGAGCTTTTCAGGAAACAACTGCTTTAACACAATTTAATCCCATGTCTAAAATTAGTGCACTGTAAAAGGAACTGAACTATCACCAGGAAAACCCATATAAGATAACCCATCTCAGGTGAGTCTCTCTTTATTAGTTATCTAATAGTCCCATAAATTAAATAAGGATTTTCTTTCCTGCCTGAATCACATCTATTGCATAATTACTGCCTTTCCAAGCAAGTGAAAGACACAAGAAAGAAAAGCTAAATAAAGATTACAATGAACAATGACAGGCAGTTTTCCCCCAGGTGTGAGTTGCATAAGCACTACCAGCAACCTTGGTTTTTTCCCCAAGTCATAGCTAGGCAGAGGCAAAGACTGGACTTCTTTTGTTTTACTATTTTTTCTTTTTATAAAGATAATATATATGCATTGAAGAAATGCAGAAAATACCAATCAGCAACTGGAAGAAAATAAAAGCCACATGCATGGCAGCGATGAGATCTCACAATGTGTATAATTCCTTTCTCCCAGATTTCCAGCTGGGCATGTAGTCATGGAGATAGAAGACTATTTCCCAGCATCCTTTGAAGCAAAGACTGACCATGTAATTAAATTCTGACTATGAGGTTAAATGGAAGAGAAATATAGTATTCTCCCACCTTCGTACTTCCTGTCTGCCTGCTTCCAAGGGTAATGTGTAGTAGTTGGAAGGGATAGAGGAAATGGGTCACCCAGGATCTCTTGAACTAAAATACAATTTTGTTTTGGACTATTCACTTCCACACTTCTTTTTAGGGGGGGGAGAATTTAGCTTTTTAAAGCTTCTTGGGTTTGTTCCTTGGTACTTGAAGCTCATCCTGACCCTGGTGCCTATTTATCCTAAAATCACCAATTTTTTGTTACCTATTTTTTGAGTGTTTGAATGTTCACAAATAGGTACTACCTCTTTAAATTTTTGTTTTTATTTTACTTAGTTTGTTTATTTTACATTGAGAACTCATGGAGCATATGGGAGACTTCCTTAATTTAAATACAGCTTCTTTTTTTGAATGGGAGTTTTAAGTTACTGTCAGAAGAAGGATGTGTTTCCTTTTTTTGTCAAAACTTCCTATTTTCAGGGCAGCAAAATCAAACACTATGCTAAAAGCCAGGCAGTAACTTAATTTATATGAATAAAGTGGGTCAGGTGAGACTGTGAGAAACTAGAACACAGGGACGCCTAACTGGGACGCCACAGTTTAAGTCCAATAGATGGTTGTAACTGAGGGAGTGAGGGCCCAATATTGACAACTAAGGAGGAAAATGGCCTGGGCATGTCAACTTTGCATATTTTAATTGTGCTGTGATAAGTAATTGTGGAAAAATAAATTAGTCCCTATGCAGGAGAGCAAACTTACCCGAAGGACAAATTCATAGTATAGGCATGGTAAAGCAGAAGGTTTTTGTTGTGTAGGCTTTCTACATTGTAAATCAGACTTTGGATATGTTAGAGTGTCTCAAAAATTTGTGGTAGCTCTGATTAGACTGGATTACCTGGTATGGTGAATTTGAATTTTTGATGATTGGTGTGGTGGGCAGAATAATAGGACCCAAAGATATCCATATTTTATTTCCAGGAACTTACGAATTTATGTCTTGGTCTCCATTTAAAAGAGGATAAAATACCAGAAGGCCTAACCTAACATGAACCATGCTATATGAATTATCTTCCTTTTTGAAGGTATGAACAGAAAATTCCCATTCATCTGGAAACAAAATAGATGAGAAAAGTCATGTTTTTTTTCATTTCACTTTCCTGGTGGTTCATGTTGTATTTTACCAAAGAATTTATCTTTGACAGACATAATAAACAAAACAAAACAAACAAGTAAACACAAACTTTCCTTCCCCATACACAGTTCAAAAAGGTTTTCCAAGTGTGGTTTAAGGACCACGGACCAGGAGCAACAACATCCCTTTGGAACTTATACAAAATGCAAAATTTCTGACCCTTTCCCAGACTTACTGAATCAGACATCAGGGGTAGGGTTTGGCAATCCAGGGTTTAGGGTTTAACAAGTCCTACATGATTCTGATGCTTACAAAGTGGGAGAAGCTACTTTAGGATATGCTGCTTTGATAAGGGCTTTTCAGACTATGTGTGGGGAAGGAATGATTGTTTTTTACTTGTTTTGTTTTGTTTATTACAATCAGTCAGAGATAAATTATTTATTAAGCAGCATATCCCAAAGTAGTGATAGTGATACTTACACACTCATAATATGTGCAGGGCACTATTCTAAGCATTTTGCATGCATAAAATCATCCAATGATACTTTCATACCCCCTTTTACAGATGAGGCAGTGGAGGTCCAGAGAGGTTAAATGACTAACTTAAGGTCACACAGCTAATAAGTGTCAGTTACAGTGACTCCACAGTCTCTGCTCTTAACCCCTACACACTGTAAAGCCTAAGACCGATCAAGTAAGTAAATAAGAGATAAGATGTTCACTAGCTGGTGTATTGAGCTTTTCAAGAAACAACTGCTTTAACACAATTTAATCCCATGTCTAAAAATTTAACTAACAATTCTATATGTTTTGTCAGCCTGTTAACCATGGCAACATATTTAGTAATATGGTTTTGTCAGAGCCTTTTATATCATATTATCAGGAAGCAACTTTTTTACCATGTCAGAGCTCTGTATTGCTGGCCCATCTAACTCCATGTTTACAGGTCACTGGAAAAACATTTATTGTATTCTTACTATGTGCCAGACACTATGCTACACATTGGCAGATGCAAAGACATCTAGGACATAAGATAGCACAAATAAAGCACTGAGGATGTATAATGTGACATAGAGGATGGAAAAATCACACAATAAATGTCACTCTCATTATCATTAAAGTGATCCTTCTGTTGCTTACAATGGTGAGAGAAACACAGGAACTCAGCTAGAGAAACAGAGTACACCAGCAGTGCAGAGAAATGAAGTTACAATATTTACTTTTTTCTGTAATACTCTCTTACACTAAATTCATTAACAGTGTTAGTAAGAGAGAACCTCCTTCCTCCCTGCCTTTCTCTTTTACTCCTTGCTCCTCTCCTTGAAAGTTCCCTTTGTGCCCCTCTTCCTCTCTGATCCCATCCTCTTCCCTTTCCTTTTAGAGGTAACCAAAATCCTGAATTCTGTATATGTTATTCTCCTGCTTTCCTATAGTTTAAATCATATGCTCAGAACACACACACACACACACACACACGCTCTTTCACTCTATATAAATGGAATGGTACTTCTGCAATATATGGAATTTTTAGTATGTATTCTTTAAGGAAAACATGGAATTTGTGTTATTAATTACAAATATTTTAATAGGTGTTACATGGGAAAGGGCATAATGAAATCAAGCAAGATGGAGAAATGCTCAGTTTTAAATGCATCCCTTTATTGCAGACCTCAAAGCCTTTAATAAGCAATATTCACTGTGACTCCCCAAGTAAGAGCTTTTGCCAAATATACTTGACCTTTTCTTTATTACAGCATCTTTTATTTTAGAACATCTGATGAGATGCTGTGCTTTAACATCGAAAGAGGAAATGTGCAACTTCTTTGAGAGAAACCCATATAAACAGCAAAGCCTCTCACACTCTCCTCAAAACAGAAGCAGCACTTTGATGGGGGCTGCCCGTTGGTCACACCCAGACCCCACCAGTATGAATGACTGTGTGAAGTAGACAAGACAATTGAGCAGGACAGGTATTTTTTCCCCCACATTCTGTAAGCATGAGGAAAGCAGATATTGGTTATAAGAAACACGGTATGAAGAATTAAGAAAATCAAAGTTAAATTGAAAGTAAAGCTAGAACCACAGTGTCATCTGAACATGACTGTATTAGATTGAATCATATTTACTTTATCTCTGAAGCCTAGAGATGACATTCCAAATAAATCTCAGTTTGGAATACTCTAAATGAGTCAAATCATGGAAAATATACATATCTAATCACAAATAACACTTCTTTTTGATAATTTATATTACCTATTTCTACAGGTCTGTCTCTACAGTGATCATGTTTTCACAAAATAGTCTATTTTCCTCATATTATAGAAGTTATAAATGAAATAATATTCACATACAATAATCACAGCTTTTAGATATATGTATAATTAAAATAAACACGAATTGACATACTTCTCTGATATATTCTAGGCAAGCAATCTGTTCTTTCTCCTGTAAGTTTACGTTGACCATTCTAATTTGAGTTTAAGGTCCAAACGTTTCCTGCAGTCACTTCTGCCAGGCTCTGGATATTCTCAACTTGGATTTTTATTCATGCGATGCCATGGAAGTTTTATGCCTTTACATTTTTCCTCTTTCTTTAAGTAATATATCTACTTTATTGAACTGTGACCCTTTAGTGACATTGTACGGCCCCTGACATTTAAGGTATCAAATGCCTTGTCAAAATGTCATCTTCTTGTCATTTTTTAAAAGAATACTTGCTACCATTGTAAATAGGGTTCCTAAGTCATCTGCAAACTTCTTTCCCCCAGTAGCTTTGAATGGGAAACTATTTTTCAGGACACATTGCTAATTTAACTCCAACTACTTGTGTTTGTAGCTATATTCTGAACTCTCTCTCAAACATCTCTAAGTGTAATTCGTACCTTCTTATGCCAAATGGCTACTGTGTGAGACTACGGAGATTAACTTGCACATCACAACAGCAAACATATTGGTAGTTTGCTAATTTAAATGCCTGACAATCCTAAGAATGTTTCCCAGAGACTATTAAAGTTCTCTAAAATCACTTGTTCACTTATAATACCTTAAATCTGAAGTATAAACTTATTAGCCTCTTTTGCAATTGAAAATAACCAAACTGCAGAAATAGTTACTTACTTACGTGTCTTGAGTCTGCACAGGAAAATTCAAGATGAATTTTTGTAATCAGGGAAGAAATAGTAACCATTAAAAGAGAGACAGAAAGTGTTCCTGCAATGATTCCCCTCTGGGCAAAGACATTAATTTACAAACTTCAGCAAGGGAATTAGAAACAAACTGACACTTTACCCTTTTCACAATTTTTTACTGGAGAGCTAAAACATGCCAGTTATGACATTGCTGCGGAGGTACAATTTCTTATCTTTTGACTGAAGCCATCTGACTATCAAATTCTCTATCACTGCCAGAGTCAGCATCCCCTCGTTTGTTTCTATGAAGCATTCTCAAGATAACTTATGTTCTTAGTTTACTACCAAATTGTGACATTTTTGCCACCACATCATTACTGAATCTATCTCCATTAGAAATTCTCTGCAATTGTTGTGGTTTATTCTCACCTTAAAGTCATAACTTTTAAATTAACCTCTCCCTATTTATTCCAAAATGAATTCCTTAATTTCCTCTGACGGGAGAGTTGACTTTTGAGCAACAATTTAAACATGAGGGAGTTAGCCATGGAGATATGTGGATCACAAGAGCTCCAGGAAGAGGAGAGCCAATGCCAAGGCCCGGGCGTGGGCACATCCCGGACCTGCTCAGGGGAAAGCAAGGAGGCCAGTACTGTTGCAGCAGAGAGCAGTGGAGTATGAAGTCAAAGGAGTAAAGAAGGGGTCAGGTCATGCTGGGCTTTGTAGGCTAGAATTAAAGTCTAGATTTTTGGTCTAGATTCCTCTGCACCTCCCTGTGGGGAAATTAGAGATAAGGACAGAGATCAAGAAACTGAGAGACACAGAAATAAAGACAGAGATAAACAACTATACATTTATATATGTGTATAAGGGCTTTAAGATGGGAGTACGCCTGGGTAGGTTGAAAACAATAAAGAGCCAAGTGTTAATGGAAAAGAGTGAGTAAGGGGAAGAGACAGGTGAGCAGACCATGAAGCCCTTTTAGGTCTTCAGGTTTTATTCTGAATGAAATAGTAAGCCATTGCAGGGTTTTGAGCAGGAATGATATGAGCTGACTTAGGTTTAAAAAGAGATTTCTGGCTATAAGAATAAACTGTAGGAGTCCAATAGTGGAAAAGGGAGACTAGTTAGAAGGTTATTGTGATAATCTGATGCTTAATAATGGTGACTCAGTCCAGGGTGATAACAGTAGAAGTGGTATGAAAGGGTTGGTTCTGGATATGTTTTTATTAATTTATTAATTTATTATTATTTTTTATTTTGATATCATTAATGTACAATTACTTGAACATTATGGTTACTAGACCCATTATCAAGTTTCCCCCACATACACCATTACAGTCACTGTCCATCAGCATAGTAAGATGCTATAGAATCATTACTTGTCTTCTCTGTATATACTGCCTTTCCTGTGTCCCCCCTCCCCCACATTATGTGTGTTAATTGTAATGCCCCATTTTCCCCCTTATCCCTCCCTTCCCACCCGCCCTCCCCAGTCCATTTCCCCTTGGTAACTGTTAGTCCATTCATGGGTTCTGTGAGTCTGCTGCTGTTTTGTTCCTTCAGTTTTTTCTTTGTTCTTATACTCCACAGATGAGTGAAATCATTTGATACTCGTCTTTCTCCACCTGGCTTATTTCACTGAGCATAATACCCTCTAGCTCCATCCATGTCATTGCAAATGGTAGGATTTGTTTTCTTCTTATGGCTGAATAATATTCCATTGTGTATATGTACCACATCTTCTTTATCCATTCATCTACTGATGGACACTTAGGTTGCTTCCATTTCTTGGCTATTGTGAATAGTGCTGTGATAAACATAGGGGTGCATATGTCTTTTTCAAACTGGGCTCCTGCATTCTTAGGTTAAATTCCTAGGAGTGGGATTCCTAAGTCAAATGGTATTTCTATTTTGAGCTTTTTGAGGAACCTCCATACTGCTTTCCACAATGGTTGAACTAGTTTACATTTCCACCAGCAGTGTAGGAGGGTTCCCCTTTCTCCACATCCTCGCCAGCATTTGTTGTTGTCTGTCTTTTGAATGTTGGCCATCCTAACTGGTGTGAGGTGATACCTCATTGTGTTTTTAATTTGCATTTCTCTGAATGATTAGCGATGTGGAGCATCTTTTCATGTGCCATCTGAATTTCTTCTTTGGAGAAGTTCAGCTCCTCTGTCCATTTTTTAATTGGCTTATTTGCTTTTTGGGTGTTGAGGCATGTGAGTTCTTTATATATTTTGGATGTTAACCCCTTGTTGGATATGTCATTTATGAATATATTCTCCCTTACTGTAGGGTGCCTTTTGTTCGACTGGTGGTATCCTTTGCCGTACAGAAGCTTTTTAGTTTGATATAGTCCCACTTGTTCATTTTTGCTTTTGTTTCCCTTGCCCAGGGAGATATGTTCATAAAGAAGTTGCTCTTGTTTATGTCCAAGAGATTTTTGCCTATATGTTTTTCTAACAGCTTTATGGTTTCATGACTTACATTCAGGTCTTTGATCCATTTTGAGTTTACTTTTGTGTATGGGGTTAGACAGTAATCCAGTTTCATTCTCTTACATGTAGCTGTCCAGTTTTGCCAGCACCAGCTGTTGAAGAGGCTGTCATTTCTACATTGTATATCCATGGCTTCTTTATCATACATTAATTGACCATATTGCTTGAGTTTATATCTGGACTCTCTATTCTGTTCCATTGGTCTGTGGGTCTGTTCTTGTGCCAGTACCAAATTGTCTTTATTACTGTGGCTTTGTAGTAGAGCTTTAAGTCAAGGAGCATAATTCCACCTGCTTTATTCTTCCTTCTCAGGATTGCTTTGGCTATTTGGGGTCTTTTGTCATTCCATATGAATTTTAGAACTATTTGCTCTAGTTCATTGAATAATGCTGTAGGTATTTTGATAGGGATTGCATTGAATCTGTAGATTGCTTTAGTCAGGATGGCCATTTTGACAATATGAATTCTTCCTAGCCAAGAGCATGGGATGAATTTCCGTTTATTAGTGGCCTCTTTAATTTCTCTTAAGAGTGTCCTGTAGTTTTCAAGGTATAGGTTTTTCACCTCCTTGGTTAGGTTTATTCCTAAGTATTTTATTCTTTTTGATGCAATTGTGAATGGAATTGTTTTACTGATTTCTCTCTCTGCTAGTTCATCATTAGTGTATAGGAATGCAACAATTTCTGTGTATTAATTTTGTATCCTGCAACTTTGCTGAATTCAGATATTAGATCTAGTAGTTTTGGAGTGGATTCTTTAGGGTTTTTTTTAACAATATCATGTCATCTGCAAACAGTGACAGTTCAACTTCTTCCTTGCCTGTCTTGGTGCCTTTTATTTCTTTGTGCTGTCCGATTGCCTTGGCTAGGACCTCTGGTTCTGGATATGTTTTCAAGGTGAAACCAACAGGGTTTTATAATGAAGTGGGTATGAGATGTCAGAGATAGAGGGAAGTCAAGGATGAATCTAAGGTTTCTGTCTTGAGCAACTGGAAGGACTGGGTTGATACCAACTGGAATGGGGCATTCTGCTGGTAGAGCAGGTTTGGGGGTTGTAGTGGGACTGCAAGTTAAGTTTTGGATGTATTAAGTTTGTGATGTCTATCACATACCCAGGTGGGGATGTTGAACAGGTAGATGCACAAATCTGGAATTCAGAAAGATCCTAGCTGGAGATATAAACATGTTGTTGGCATGCAGAAAGTATACTGTTATGAGAATGGATGAGAATCACCAAGAGAGATAAGAGAAGAGCCAAGAACTGAGTGACAGTGGCACTAGAGTGAAAAAAGCCATGGAGAGCAGTTTTGTCCTGATTCAGTTCTGAAGTTCCAGTCTTGAAGAGGCAATCTGTTTGTTGGAGAATGCATTTTAGGGCATGGGAAGACCAAAAGAAAACTGGGGAATTTTCCTGTAGAAACACAGTGTCATCCCATATTGGAGAAAGAGTTGGAAAAAAGCCATCATCCAGATGTTCATTGGAAAAAGTACATCTTTGGTGATGTACATACATAGTACGCTAAGCCAAGGAAGACAGGGCAAAAGTGTGGTGAAAGACAAAGGCAAAGCCCCGGGTTATAATGCATTCTAAACTGGGGGCTTCGTGTGATCTCAAAGTGAAGAGGTAGCCTGTCTCACCCTATTAGTCCTGCTGCTGTCCACATAATTCCTCATAAAAAGGCTGTCTGAAAAAACCTGTTTCATTCAAAAATGAAAAGCAGCAAATTGCAACCATAATGAGATACAACTTCAGACCCATCAGGATGTCTATTATTTTTTTTAATGTAGAAATAACTTTCGGTAAAGATGTGAATAAACTGAAACCCTCATGAATTGCTTGTAGGAATGTACTTTGCTGCAGCCATTTTGGAAAACAGTCTGGCAGTTCCTCAAAAGTTAAGCATAAAATACTACCATATGATCTAGAGAGTTCACTCCTAGGTACATACCCCCAAAAACTGAAAACAAGGACTCAGACACTTAGGCACCAATGTTCATAGCAATATTATTTACAATAGTCAAAAGGTGGAAATAACTCAAGTGTCCATCAATAAATAAGTGGTAAATAAAATGTGTTATATACATTCAGTGGAATATTATTCAGCCATAAAAAGGAATGAAGTTCTGATTCATGTCATAACCTGAAAACATCATGCTAAGTGAAATAAGCAAGCACAAAAGATATATTGTATGAAGCACTCATATGAAGCACCTGGAATAGGCAAATAAATAGAGAAAGTAGAATAGAGGTTACCATGGGCTGGGGGTGATGTTGTTATTTAATGGACACAGTTTTAGTTAGGGATGATGAAAAAGTTCTGAATATGGATATTGGTGATGGCTGCACAACACTGTGAATGTTCTTAATGGCACTGAATTGTACATTTAAAAATGTAAAGTGATGAGTTTATGTTTATGTGTATTTTGCCACAATAAAAAAGAATTATCACCATAAAAAAATCAATAAAAATCAAAAGAGAACCAGCCCACCCTCTTTACTTAAGTATTTGGAGGAAAAAGGCATGGACAACAAAAGCAACATTACTGAAGAAAACTGACAGAAGTTTAAATAAAGAATTCTCACGGCCTTAAAGAAATTATAGAAGATATGTTCCCTCTGATAAAGAAGCTCAAAGAAAAAGATACTAGAATCAAAGAAGAGATAAGAAAAACAGAAATTGCTCCAAAAAAGCTGGGGAATGGGGTAGAAAATGAAAATAAAAAACATTAGAAAGTTTAAAGGAATATTAGGATCAACTCAAGCAGAATAAACACAACTGAGAATACTGGAAAGGTCATAGAATAAAAACTTGAGGGAAACACACAAAATAATAAAAGGAAAAAGATATACAAACTGCTAGAAACATTATAGATACAGGTGGAAAAGAAAATACAATATATATATAATTCGTGTTCTGAAGAAGAGACAAAAAAAATTAAAGACATAATTTAAAAATATTCCAGGAAAGCCATAGAACTGTAAATGGTGATGGAAATGGAAACAAGGATGAATATGCCCATCTTCGAGGCCCTCTCAACTGACTGGTGATGGAGACCTAACTGCACCCTTTACTGAGCCCCTTCTCAGCATGAAGCAGCTGGAGTGGTTATCACCCCCTTTCCCCTAGCAGCAGCTAGGGTCTCTATCTGTAGAGGGGGGAATGAGACAGGGACCGTGGGCTTAGACAGAGTAAGGTGAGGGCCGCCAGAAAAAACAACCCAAGATAATCCATTGAGGGATTTGCTTTGGCCTGCAGAGGGCCCAACTTGTTTTTATGACTTTACCCAGGTGCTGCTTTTCCTCCTCTAGCCCTAAACAAATGAGTTGCAACCTGAGCAATGTAGCAAGCAAGCCCAAAACAACATAGTAAAAACAGGAAGGATTTCATCTTGAAAATAAGATTGCATTTTAAAATCCAATTAGTTAAAAAGTAAGTTTCTTCTAAGAAGTTGTCCATTTCTCCTAGGTTTTCCAGCTTGTTAGCATATAGTATTCTCTAATAATTCTTTGTATTTCTGTGGGGTCTGTCGTGATTCTTCCTTTCTCCTTTCTAATTCTGTTGATGTGTGTTGACTCTCTTTTTCTCTTAATAAGTCTGGCTAGAGGCTTATCTATTTTGTTTATTTTCTTGAAGACCAGCTCATGGTTTCATTGATTTTTTTTCTATTGTTTTATTCTTCTCAATTTTATTTATTTCTTCTCTGATCTTTATTATGTCCCTCCGTCTGCTGACCTTAGGCCTCATTTGTTCTTCTTTTTCCAATTTCGATAATTGTGACATTAGATTATTCATTTGGGATTGTTCTTCCTTCTTTAAATATGCCTGGATTGCTATATACTTTCCTCTTAAGGCTGCTTTTGCTGAGTCCCACGGAAGTTGGGGCTTTGTGTTATTGTCATTTGTTTCTATATATTGCTGGATCTCCATTTTAATTTGGTCATTGATCCATTGATTATTTAGGAGCATGTTGTTAAGCCTCCATGTGTTTGTGAGCCTTTTTGCTTTCTTTGTTCAATTTATTTCTAGTTTTATGCCTTTGTGGTCTGAAAAGTTGGTTGGTAGGATTTCAATCTTTTGGAATTTACTGAGGCTCTTTTTGTGGCCTAGTATGTGGTCTATTCTGGAGAATGTTCCATATGCACTTGAGAAGAATGTGTATCCTGCTGCTTTTGGATGTAGAGTTCTATAGATGTCTATTAGGTCCATCTGTTCTACTGTGTTGTTCAGTGCCTCTGTGTCCTTACTTATTTTCTGTCTGGTGGATCTGTCCTTTGGGGTGAGTGGTGTGTTAAAGTCTCCTGGAAAGAATGCATTGCATTCTATTTCCTCCTTTAATTCTGTTAGTATTTGTTTCACATATATTGGTGCTCCTGTATTGGGTGCATATATGTTTTTAATGATTATATCCTCTTGTTGGACTGAGCCCTTTATCATTATGTAGGTTCCTTCTTTATCTCTTGTTACTTTTTTTATTTTGAGGTTTATTTTGTCTGATACTAGTATTGCAACACCTGCTTTTTTCTCTCTGTTGTTTGCATGAAATATCTTTCTCCAACCCTTGACTTTTAATCTGTGCATGAAAAGTAAGTTTCTTAACATACTCTTTAACAAACAGACAATAACTTAGCCCACCTTGGGAGCAAATAACCAGGAAGACTAATAAGAAACTTAACGTCTCTTCAAAGATAAACATTTTGGGAACACTTAGCAGGTGTGCATCCCTAGCCCTTTGTCTCTCAACTGCCTATAAAACCCCTAGATAACCCACCACCCCAGGACTCTCTTGTCCCCTCCTGGTGTGAGCCAGGAGTTCTTTCCTCTTACTTTATCTCTAAATAAAAGCCTCTGCCTTGCTCTCCTAAAAAAAAAAAAAATATATATATATATATATTTTCCAGGAATAAAAGAGGTCTTACATCTATAGAAAAGAAGAAAAATCATGATTCAAGAAAAAAGTGATACAAAATGATAAGTTCCAAGGTAATTCTTAGTTTAATTATTTAATTGCAAGACTAGAATGACTTACTGGCATCTAGGCAGAAACACCAAGTCATCCACTGGAGGCAGAAATCAGGGTTTTCAAATATAGCTAGAAACACTGAGATACAATTCTGAACAATAGAAAGCATGTTTTGAAATTTTTATACTCAAGGAAGTTACTCTTTATCAATGGGTAGACATTCTCAAGCATATGAGAACTCAACTATAGAATTCATTAATCCTTCAAGAAAAAATTGCTAATAAAAACCAAGGGACAAATCAGAATAAAGAACTGGGGAATGAAGAAGCAGGTTACAAAGATTAGTGGGAAACATATTTATTTAACAGAGACTTAACATTGAACAACTGTGTGAACTATAGTTTCAAAATTGCACATTATATACATGTTATAACTTAAAATTCAAAAATTATTAACAAAAATAAAAAGGTGTGAGAAGGAGGCAAAATGAACTGTATTTGAGTTCGGTATCTTAGCTGCCATAGCTGAAGCGATATTGTCTAAAGCTGAATCATACAGCTAAGTAAAAAATAATTAACCTGAATTTTTAAGCATTTTATAATCTTTTTAAACTTGAGAAAGATCTTTTAGAACTAATGATGCTTGTGATGATTTATCTGAAAATCAGTATGTCTTCAGTTTCACTTCAGTGTTAGGTCAAAATAATAAAGACTACTATTAATATGTTTTTATTAAAAATTTGTAGATCATCCCTATCTGCATTCCAATTTCCACCATCCATTCATTTTCCATTTCAATATATATATATATGTGCATGTACAGATGCCTCAAATGATCAAATGTATACAATGATTTTTTCTGGTTGATAACAACTTTGATCTGCCTTTTATTAAATTTAATTTGTTCTAGTTTGTAAATAATGAGTAATTACTGTACTTCAAAAATCAACAAAGCATTTTTTTAAAAGGCGTATAGTCCAATTGGTGTTTATTTTAGCAAAGATGAAAACACTCTTGCTTTTCATTGACAAACAAAGCCAACAGTCCAATTCTCAACTCTTTAAGGTCTTTTATTTATTAAAATTCTTTCGGCTAAAAGGAAGTTAATAGTTAATTCCTGACATGTTGCTGATTCAAGACTCTTAACCAAATATCCTAGAATATGCATATGGATAACTTTCATGTCTTCACCTACAGACAACTGCACATACCAACAAGAAGTCTCTCTGGTGGGCTGACAGGGAATGGGCACACAGGAACAAGTGGATAAATGGGACGGCACAAAATTCCAGGATTTTTAACCATTTCTTCTAGTCCCCTAACCTATTGTATAGAAACGAACCAAGTGTCTTGTCATGAATCTTCTAACTCCCTTGAAGGAGGTGGCCTAAGATGTCTGAAGTCTTTTGATCTCAATACTTTAACTACTACTCCTAAAATCCTCTAGCTGTTTGGGGATTAAGAGTTATCTATTCACATACTCTTTGAGCGACCTTGGCATGAAACAACTGCCCCCACACACTGTTTCCTGAGAATACTGTTGTGCTCATGAATACTTAACTTCCCTTCTGAATTCCTTTCTCTCATTTGCTATGAAATCAATCCAAACGGATCTAAATGACACCAAATAAGATGCAGTCTTTATCAGCTTAAAAATCTGTGTCTTAAAGATAGAATCTTAGAGTTGAGAAGAAATCTCCTTACAAAGATCCCGAGATAATGGAGGTTTGAGAAATACTGGACTAGTTTTAAAACTGGGAACTTTCTTCCCTGTGTTTATCACAATGGAAGTAAATCTGTCTCAGAACCAACTGCTATCATTTCCCTCTAAAAAGAACCAGGGTTCCTTGGAGAAAACAATACTTTTAGGGTTGTGAGAGGGAAAGCACTTCTGTTGCACTATAAAGTAGGGGAATGCTCAGAGGATGATGGGGTCAAATCAAGAACACAGGGGCCAGCTTAAAGGGACTCCCACTGGCCAATTTGATCAAAATCAATAATAATACTAGTGATTAAACACTTGGCTGCTTTAGCTTTGTTCTCATGGTCTCATTCTCATGCTCTCTCCCCACTTTCAACTCTCTCTACTTTACTGTCCACTTGTTAAGCTCTATGCATGGGAGCAATACGTTCTTGTTTTTCCCTGCTTCTGGATGATGTGTGTGCTCTACACTGGAGTAAAAAAAGTTCTGAGTTTTAGTTTTGGGCTTTGGGGTGATCATAGAAAAAGCAGTCTTTTAACTGACTTAGGTTCGGTGCCAGTTGATACCAACCTGATATGGTCTAATAGGATTGTTTTATTAGGTTGAAACATAGAATTGCCATTTTTGTAGGTAACATGGTTGAATGTCATAAACTTTATATGGTTCAACAATCATCTAAGCTCACTGGAGTTTTAGAGCCAAACCTCAAGCTATTTTCAACTGGTTCCCTGTTTTATCTGCTGTGACTTTTATTTCCTTGGAGACCCAATGAGGAAAGGTGACTCACTGAAGGGGTAGAACTTGGGCCCCCCTGATTTCCTGCTATTTAATGCCATCTGAACCTCACATTCACAGCTCTGTTAGAGTTACTGTCCTGGAGTGAAGAGAGTGCTAGACCAGGACTCAAGAGACTAGATTTTATTCTTGGCTTTCTCATTAACTAGCTGAGAAAAATTGGATGAGTTGCAATTTATTTCAGTCTTTCTTCTTTCACTTGCAAAATAGAGGTTGAATAAAGTTTAAACTGTGTTTAATGTCCCTTCCAGTTCTATTTTGCGGTTCTTTATTATAGGACCTGTCTTGTGGGTGGGTGAACAATCTGAAAATAAGTACAATGTTTATACAGGCATTGGTGTCCTTTGTAAAGTCACAGCAGCTAAATCAAATAGATAACTAAAGTTAAATTCACTTTGTAAGCTGAAACCAGTGATTTAGTCAAGTCAAAAACAAACTTCTAGACTCCATTTTGCTTAATATGTTTCAGTAACCTGTAAAATGTTTTTATTAATAGGTAAAATATACTTCAGTTGATTTCTTAAAGTATTTTCTTTTAAAGATTATATGAAAGTTTTTAGGTAATTATGAAGACTAATCATTTGTTCACAATTGTATGGACTTCAAATCATGAGTCTCTTTTGAGAATATGTAAGAATATATTTTAAATTCTTCAGCTCTCTGCTATCCAATAACAATGTTAAATTTAGTCAGATTTTGGTTTTTCCTCATCTGCACAATGATAATAATCTCTAATTTGGACTTCCCAATATAAGCATTGTTATGAAATTGTCTGTAGTCTAAGATTGCTTAGAAAAGGCAAAAATAACCTTAATTCTTGCAAATCTGAGAACAATATGCAGCATAAAAAGAAGAAAAGGCTCATTGCATAACAACTCAGTAGAACAGTGAACATCTCCAAAGCCTCCTTCCACGGAGTTACCCAGCCCTAAAAACAATTCTATTTTATTCAAGTACAATTTTTAGAAAACTGTAACCTCCAGCAAAACTTTCATGAGCAATGCTGGTAATAGGCTACATCAGGAGAAGAGAAAGTAGGAAAGATATTTAACAAACAAGAAAGGTATAGGTCATATTTACACCATCAAAAGATTAGACCCTTTGGTTATATAAGGTTAATCAGCTTATTACTTAATACAGAGATCCTTACAGCAAAAACTTAAGCCAAAAGATATAAATCTCATGTCTGCAAAACTGAAGGAAGCCAGTGAGCCTTGGTCCAATAACCAAGAACCAAGCTACCCTTCTTGTCAAGAATGCTTAAAGCATGTGCACCCATGCACATTATATATAGACTCTACACAGCCCAAGACTTTACTATCAGTTTCTGATACAACATCTTCCATTCTCTCATGTAAATTAAAATTTCATTCCTCTCCAGACCCGATCAATAGTACATTTTAATCTTTCTCCCCCTGTATCTTCTGCTATATTCAAATCTTCATTAAATAATTTGGCATCTTCTACCTTTAGAGTATGAACACTGAAACTTATTTAAAACCAAGGTACACAGTATGAACTTGGAGCTACCTATTAATATCTCAGGCAGTTACAGAAAGCATTTATGTTATGAAAGATGCAATAGCTAGTCAACATTATGAGGTATCCTAATGTTTTTCTGTTGGACAGAATTTGTTTGGTAAGTCTTCTTTTCTGATTATTTTTTCCTTTCAGGCATATTAGAATCATTAAGCAGAGGTGCTGTTTTTATATTCCTTTAAATTTTCATTTTTCTCCTCTCTTTTTCTCTGTATCTGGTATCATCATATGTACAGGCCTATCAGACATCTTTCAAAAGTGGATCTCAGTCAATGAAAGTTGGAGCCCTTGCTCCCACGGAACTGCAGTCTCTCAGGATGTTAATCAAATAACTGCACTTTTGACACCAACAGAGATAGGTGTTGTCAAGAAAGAAGGTGGGCTGTCACGAGAACTTACAAAGAATTTGACTCAGACTGGGCGGTCAAAGAAAGCTTTCCTGAAAAGTGATATTTAAGTAACAATGTAAAGGATGACTAGTTGTTAATCTCTAATAACTGCTTTGAACATTTAGCAGCTTAACAAGTACTCTTCTTTCAAATGTTCTTTTCTAGAGTATTTCTTCTATTTAAGAGATTTCAAAATACTTTTATAGATTTTAGGCCCATGCTCATTAATAAGACTACTTGAGTAAGTATGAACCTTTTAAATACAAATAAACCAAACTTTTGTCAACACTTCAAAATAACATTCAAAAGTGTTTTACTGCCTAGCTGTAAACACTAAATAAAGTAATATAAATATGGACCATCATTCTTAGCTGTACACAATCAAGCAGATTCTTTGGAAGATACTTGAATAGCCACTAGTTTGGGGTACAGTTCTGAATTCATCCAAGTATAATCACATTCACTTATTCACTGCATATTTACTGTGTGCCCACTACAGTGACAGGCAACAGACAAAGTGCTGCAGGTGCGATGGTGAGAGCTGGAAACAAGCCCTTGCTCCCACAGAACTGCAGTCTCTCAGGATGAAGTTAATCAAATAACTGTATTTTTGACACCGACAGAGACAGTGTTGTCAAGAAAGAAGGTGGGCTGTCATGAGAACTTACAAAGAATTTGACTCAGACTGGGTGGTCAAGGAAAGCTTTCCTGAAAAGTGGTATTTAAGTAACAATGTAAAGGATGACTAGTTGTTAATCAGGCAAAAGAAGTGGTGAGATGGGGGTGGGACAAACAGAGGAGGACTCCAGAATGGCAGGAAAAGCATGTGAGAAGGTCCTGTGACTGAAGGGGTGATAGTTTCCTGAAGTTGCGGTCACATATTACCACAAACTTAGAGGTTTGAAACAACACAGGTTTATTATCTCACAGTTCTGGAAATTAGAAGTCCAAAATGGATCTTATGGAGCTAAAATAAAGGTGTTTCTTTGAAAGGCTCTAGGGGAGAATCTGTTTCCTTGCCTTTCCCAGTTTCTAGAGGCCGTCTGCATTCCTTGGCTTGCAGCCTCCTTTATCCATCTTCAAAGTCAGCAACAGCCGGTCTGATCTTTCTCATGACTCCATCCCTTTGGTTCTGTCTCTTCTGCTTCTCTTTTTCACTGGGGACCCTTGGGACTTAGCCAGTCTGGGATATTTCCTCATCTGGAAATTCTTAACTTAATCACATTTGCAAAGTCCCTTTTCTATGTGAGGGAACATAGTCACATGTTCCAGGGATTAGGACTGTGAACATTTTGGGAGGTCATTATTATGCTCACCACATGAGAGATTGTGTCTTATTTAAGAATTGAAAGGTCAGGGAAACCAGGCAGTGAAAATGAGGAGAAAATGGTATGAGATGAGGCTGGGGAGGTGGGCAAGGACCTTTTGTACGTAACATCATAAACTATGCTGTGAGTTTTGATCTGTATCCTAAGAATACTGGGAAGCTACAGAAGTGGTAACAGATTAGACTTGACATTTATAAATATCCCTTTGGCTACCAGGTAGAAAATGTATATTAAAATAGCAGAGATTTAGTAAAAAGATGATGGCAGCTAGAAAAACAGATATTCAGATGATTAAGATCATTATTATCTAGATACTAAAGTCATTCCAGGTCTTTCACTTTCTAATTGGGTGATTCTATGTCTGTGGTTAAATACCCATCTGGTCATTTTATGGGGAAGATAAAATGTTATGCTGCACAGCATGCCATTCATACAGGAACAGTACCAGGCATGATCAACAGTCTTTGTATTATCATATTATTATCATATTGATCCTATTATTAATTGTAAAGTATAACTCTTCGCTAGTAAATTAGAAAACAATATGGAAGATTTTAAGGAAAAATTAAAAACCACTATAAGTAATTTCTATCTTAAGGAGAAATATAAAATCAACTTTAAGTAGCAGAAAAACTTGAATAGATTAAGAATGCTTGTAAACACTGTGTGTGGGAAGAGGATTAGAAAATGAGGTAATGGAACTGGGCAGGATCCAAATCATGTTGCACCTTGGAGGTCAATCTATGGATTTTGGCTTTTGCTCTAAGTAAAATGGGGAACCGTTGGAGAGTTTTGAGAAGAGGGGTGCCATGATCTAACTTTGGCATTAAAACTGGCTCGTGTTTTGAAAGTAGGCAGATGACAGGAGGTAAGCCGGGAGGAAGAGAGGCCAGGAGGAGACTAAGACAACAATCAGAAGAGGTGACAGTGTGATGGAGGTGATCGTTTAGATCAAAGTGGTAGCAGTGAACGTACTGGGGAGTACTTGGATTCTTGTTATGTTCTGAAGGGTTTTCTGGTGGATGTGAAAGAGAGTTGTCCAGGATGACTCCCAGGTTTTTGGCCCCAGTAGCAGGAGTTGCAGTCAATGGAGACAGGGAGACTGATGGGGAATACAGAATACTTACTTCTACACTGTCAACTACGATCTGAACAGTCTCTCAGTTAAGAACATATAAGGGTTCTGTTGGACCTTCAAGAGGAGTTGTTGAGTATGCAGCTGAACATGAATTTGAGCTCAGGGGAAAGGAGATATAACCTTGGAGCTGGAGATAACAGCAGTGGGAATCATTGCAATATAAAGAGCTTTCAAAGCTTTGAGGCTAAATGAGGTCACCAAGGGAGGATGAAGATTAAGGAAAGCTACAAGCACTGTGTCCTGAGTCACCCAAGTTTTAAGAAGTGGGAAAGAAGATTAAGAATCAGCCAGGAAGGCTGAAATGGAGCAGCTAGTGAGGTGAGAGGAGAAGAGGAAAGAATATGGTGTCTTGGAAGTCCTACCTTTTCCTTCTGTAGCATCTACTCATCTTTCAGATCCATCATGCACATTTTATTCCCTAGACTCGGGAAGGTCTCTCTCCCGAGTGCCTCCAGAACACCTGCCCTTCCTACTCTTAGCTGTCGTCACATTATATTGCCCGTGTTTCCTCATTGCCTCCTCTGAATCTGTAAACTTCTTGACAGCAGAAATGAAGTTTTGCTCGACCAAAGAGTATTCCCAGATTAGTACTGAACTTGACACAGTAACCATTGAACACAAGTTGGTTGAACTGAATTAGTGAAATCAGTACTTATCTTCTGGTGAAGCATGTTACTAGTGTGACAGGAAGAGTCTACTATGATTATCTATGCCACTAGTACTACACATATATTTATTGAGTTTATTTTTCTGTGTAACCATTTGGAATTTTCCAGCATTAGCTAGTTAGTATGTTTCATGGTTCTGAATCAGATAGAGGTGGAAGAAGATGCATATTTATCTGTGTAAGCCGAGTATACACACCATGCATGCCTACTACATGTTAGCTCACTTAACCCTCCTCACAAGTTTGGGAAGAACAGTAAAATTAATTCCATTTTATAAGAGGAAACCAAAGTTTAGAAATGCTAAGCAACTTGTCTAAGGTCACCCAACAGGTAAGATCCCAGAGCTTAACTATCTATAAAGCCCTTGTTATATTATCTGTATCAATTATATGTATTACTATATATTATATACTATCATATATGTTGTAGATATATAAACTTGTATACAGATATATGAATAAGTCATATATTTTATATATATAATTACTGCCTAAACAAATTTTTTAAATGGCTATTTAAAAAATATAATTATGTTACTTACTGGGAAGTACAGAAGCAGAGACCCAAAAAGGATTGTTTCCAACAGGATAAGGCCCGATGCCCTGATGCTCTAAAAAAAAAGAAAGAAAGTAAAAAAGAAAATGTCATTGTTAATTTACATTTCTAGGCATGGAAGAATTAATGCTGTTATAACAATGCCTCAAGCAGTAGAACAGATACTTTGGGGGAAAATAAGTGAAAAGTGGCTAGCATTTCAGACAGAGGACGTAACTGAAACGTGCACAAAGACAGACTATTAAGGTGGTGGTAGACTTGATGATACTGCCAGTGGTTTCTTGGAATTTGTTCTGTAAAATGTGAATCACTGAACAGTCTGAGCAGCTGAGAATACTATTTAGAAGATCTGTTCAATCCAAGAAATTCACAGACGCATAGATCTTGTATTTCTGAAACATCAGCCACAGTGCATACTGAACACTATCCCTAAACTATTTCACGAATACCTGCAGGATGGTCTCGGGATAAGACACACATATGCACAAGGTCTTGGCATCTCAGTGATGTATCTCCCACCATGTCAAAATACAGTCCCCAAAACTCACCAACAGAGCTCCACTATGTGAATGTTATTAATCACATTAAATAAGAGGTATCTCACCTTGGAAACATGCTTACTCTTAACTCAAAAATCAAAAGAATAAGTTGATTTTCAAATAAATTTTCTGACTATTTAAGGGTTGCTAAGCATAAGTACACTTAAAATCTTAACATATTTTGTTAGAGTAAAAATAGCATTATTGTCCCAAAGCAAAATGCTTAGTTTAGAGTTGTGGCAAGAAATAAAAGACCAAACAATCAATCTTTTCTTTGATAATGAATTTTGCTTAGATGAGCTCATATATCAGTATGGAGTAAATATCAGTTGAGAATACAAACACAGAAATAGGTCTTACTAGAGCACCCCTGTTTCCACTTAATGAAACATAAAATGTACACACAAATTATAGAAAGTGCAAATGTGCTATCTCAACAGGAAAATAATTGGAAGTACTAGCAATTAATTTTGCAAGAACCAAAAGCTACAAAGCTAAACCACAAGAACCCATTACATTAAAAAAATAAAATGTTAGATAACTGGATAGACGGACAAAGAAAATTCTAATTCCTCTTCAAAACACTGGTAGGACACTGTTAGACAAAGAGGAATACTTTATGTAATAATCCCTCCAAAGAACTCAGGGTTTTCATTATTCTAAGAATTTGGAAATGGAAAAACAGGTTTAGTCGGTGAACAGATTTGACTGAGTGGCTTCTCACTATTGGTCATTATTTTAGCTAGCAGATGCTTTTGGTGAAAAGAAAATTTCTATCAGCAAGCCTTTAAATAGGTTTTTGCTGATAGAATTCCTAAGATGGCAAATTACATTCATATCCAATTATAAATATTCTGTAGTTTTTTTAAACTTTCACCAAAAAATGACACTAAGAGGGTTCAAGTATTATACAGGATTGCTTGTAAAACAATGTATGAAATATTGTTTGATAAAAAGGTATAAGAAACTAAAAGGTTTAATGAAAAGACAGATTGGACTTAAGGTTATCTCAGTTTGAATTATCAAACAACTGCTTTGAGTTAGTGACCCTGAATGTCAATGGCCTCACCTATAAAATGGGTGTCCTAATCTTTGCTTTATTAAATCTGAGAGGTGTGAGAAAAAATGCAGTACACAAAATGGCTAGCATCGTGCCTGATACTTAGTAAGTAGGTATGTATTCTTCAAGGTTGGAAACAGCACAATGATGATGAATTTGAAAAACACAGAGTTATATATAAGTAGCAGTCAACATTTTTTTCAATGCTTGGAATCCAAAATGCCCCTAGAGAGGGTCACAAGCCTGGAGGTAGGGAACACAGCAGTTCTTTTCTTAGGGCCAGTAGATTTTTAGCTCCATTAAAACCATCACTACTATATAAAAACAGTAGTAGTGGTCATGCTTTCATGTATTCTTTCAGCAAATAACCTGTCTCCTTTCTGTTTGGAAATGCTGGACAATCTTCCTGGCCTTCATTGCCTTGCTCCAGGCTGAGCAGAGGAGCTTGTGATTTCAAATTATAAACTGGAACTCTGACAAGTGGTTCCATAATCAAATGTAAGGCTTATTCAAAATGTGCACATTTCCTTTTAAAATAGTCTTGGGCTGAGTTGGCTTCATGGCCTCAGAGAATGGGCAGATACCTAAGAGTGGGCCTTCAGGGGCAAAGAATAAATCTCATGCTTCCTACAACATTTCCCCATTGTCTTACTGGTAATGAAAGTTCTTTTAACTAGAACAAAGTCTTTTATTTTGCATTTGGTGCCAAGGATTAATATGCAAGTACTGTAAGTAATAAACTGACTTAAGTTCAAGAGAGAGATAACAAGCAAAATAATAGAGGCCAAGAAAAAATTTCACCTCCTTCTCAGTTTGGCTGGATATAGAAATAGTGGTATGGAACTCTTTTTACCCAGAGTTAACTGGGAAACGCTTGAGAAACTTTCTTGAAAGATGATCAGCAACACAGTGTGATACTATTTACATAAAACACATATCAGCAAATCAACAACATACATTTTCTACATATTACAAATACACCAAATACAGGTCTTGAGGCTACGTAACAAGATGATAACAATGACTTCTTTTTTCTGGAGAAGTAGATGGATTTGAGGATAGATCAACTTATCTGGAAATATTTTTAAGTCCTTTGGAGATGTAGTTATACATTGTAGTCATACATTTTTAATAATTAGACAATAAAACTAAAGAAAAATAATCTAAAATGTGTCAACTCAACTATTAGAAAATTACATGATGGGGCATATATAAAGAAGTCTAACCAAAGCCCTTCCTAACTAATATCTATTTAATAAGTTCTTATTCAGTACCAGCTACATGTATAAAATGACCAAACAGTATTTTTTGTGCATATAAAACTGGAGGTAGTTATTGAGCCTCACTCTTTGGATTAGAATCCATAAAGCCTAATCAATATAATTTCAGAGTTTACAATAGAGATGAGCAGATTCCACCTCACTCTACTCCCTCCTACCTTCCTCATTTTTTAAACTTTTAGAACTAATGACCGTTTATGACAGCCAGATATCAAACCTATAGACCAAAGAAAAGGCCTAATCTGACACCAATTTTATCAAAGTATGTCAAAGTCAATTTCTATATTCCATAATGCTTGGATGCAAAGTGCAGAGGTGAAGATGAAGCATGGCTGTAGCTGCCACACAGATTCGCTTAGGAAGTTAAGCACCTGAAGGAAGTGAAGTCACCAGAAGTAGTAAGATGATAAGAATGCTGAAGTCTGAAGTTTTAAACATAATTAAAATGGTTTGTAGTTGTTTCTTTGATTCTGCAGGGACCAACTACTTCACTTACACTTTTAAACATTTTTAACCACTGGGGAAATTAATGGATAACCTGCTAAAACAGTGCAGCTATTTTTTATCACAGCCAATTTCTTCAGCCTTACGGCAATTACAGTGTCTTTCTATTACAAAGGGAACCTCTGGGCATGGACGCAAACATAAGAAAGCAACAGAATTAGATTCTGAAAAGAATGGACTGGCATAGGTTTGAATGACAAGCCCAGAGTCTATAAATCTGTATCATTTAAAAAAGAATTAGCCTTACTAGCAGGAGAATAGACTCATGAGCTGTACTTTTTCTTTTAATTCTTCTATTTCTATAGAGAAACCCATGGATAGATAGGGAGATTACAAATGAAACATTACAAACACCTGATGAAATAATCACATGGTAATAAATTAGAAGCAAGGTGTAAAAATGGTCCTGAAGAGAATCCTAACATTTAGAGGTAAGATGACACTATTTTTCAATAATTTTATTTACGTTTACATAAATGGAAGAGAACAGATCACATCCAGTTTGTCAGACTACATGCAATCCATTTGCTGTAAGAAGATCTGTGATGAAATACTGTAATACCGATCAGATTTAGAAAAAAATTTGTCAAGTAACAATTGCCAAAAATGTGGTCAGTTAAACTCAATTTTAGTTTTTCAGAAGAATTATCAGCAATAAAGAGGGTACAACAAAACAGAGGAATATGGTTAGGAAAGAGATTCCTAAAGTGAAATATATGTAACTCAGAGAATTATAAATGAATGGAATCAAACCATGGGCTTTAGAATCTCAGCATTAGCTGTATGACCTTGGGCAAGCTGCTCAACCTTCTGAGCTTCAGTTTTTTCATTTATAAAATGGGTGTAATGATGCCTACCTGGCAAAACTGTTATAAAGATCAGCGATAATGCTGCCTAGCAGAGAGCAGGAGCTCAGTCAATGGAGTTCATCACTATTCACAGGCAGATTAAGGAAGGGAGGTTACCAGACTATTAGTCACTCAGCTGACGAGGGACAGATCAAGGTCCCATCATCCACAGCAGCTGATGCCCAAGTTAGTGTGAATTTCTCTGTACAGCCAATCTGACCCTCAGCCATTTTCTTACCCAAAGGAACAGAACTATATGTAATATTATAATAACAAAAACATGTAGCACTACTAGAGTATTACAAGTAAACTACAAGTAAGGGGGTTTCGCTCAGAGGTCAGTAAAAAAATTTAGTAATTAATTAAAAATTCCCAACAGTTTGATGTAAAACATTAAAAGAAATCATCACATTGCCTTAACTAGGAATTCTTTCTAATTTCTAAGACTTCAGAAGAAAGCCCATTTTCATATGGTTTGATAGTCTGCAGTGGATCTGTTTAAGACCTTTTGGAAAAATAAGTTTATCCAAGGATAAAGGTCAGGGTAATGTATACATAGTTTCATATTCTTTATAACAGTGCAGCACAGTAAATAAAAAGAAAAATCAGAATTTTGTATATGTGAAATTAGAAAGAACAAGTCATTCATTATTATTAAAGATTCACCATTTATTGCTGGGCAGAAATATCTCATGGTTGCTTCTGCAGGAGTTTCAGGAGATGCTTGCCCACTTGCTGTGATTTGTTTCAGATAATGTGAGTGTTCCCCCCAGTGCCTTGTTTTCCAAAAGTTCACTGCTTGGTTTTATAACTCCAAGGTACAGATTCCCACTGCAGTTGCTGAAGTGCAGTATAACTTAGATGCCCGAGAGGGAACATTTTGGGTATTCTTTACTCAGTCAAGCTCATCCCCTGTGCTTAAAGTCCAAAACAACTGAACACCAAAGTACTTCCTATCAGACTTCTTCCCACTCCTCAGGCCCTCTCTCCTGCAAACATGACACTAGGATGATGTCCTTACTTGCCCTCATTTTTCCTGTGGTTTCTAGGCATAAAAAGAAAAACTTTTACCTCTCTGTGATGTTTGCAACCCTCAATTCCCTTTTCCTTTCAATACTAATAAATAGAGTAATTCATATTTCACATAATAGAGATAAGTTCTTTGAGCCTACACAAGTGAATGGCACAGACTCAACTATTACAGAAAAAGATATTACCTTGAGGAGTGCTGTAAATACTTAAATAAAGTGTCAGGAAATTATTGAAACACAACATGTCATTGCTTAGACTTCAACTATTGAATTAAAAGTTACTGAGATTGATATCTTCAAATTAAAAGTAGGTCACTGAAAGAACAACAAATTCCCCTTCATGAAAAACTGTAGTGGAATGATCAAAATATGAAATATTAAGTATTTTTAAATTTGGCAGTAATGAGATAAAATACTTTGCCTATTTTTAAAATAAAAATCAGTAAATAAAAAATCTTTGTTGCACTGAGATAAACTCAAATATCAGTTTGTTGTCAATTTTTAAACATAAATGTATTTTGTACTTGGAGAAATTCAAGAGGTTTCACAAGTCGTTGCTCAGTTTCACCTGATTGCTGAGTGGCAACAGATCTGAACAATCTTTCCTCATCATTTGAACATCGTCTAATGTCAGAAAGTCTTTTTCTTCTTAAATTTGGTATGTTGAAAACTATGATCTGCAAGGTAACTATTTTAAAGTGCTGCTCAGACATAGGCAATAGAACCCATCAAATGTTAGCTAGATAACACCAGTATTTTCTCAGTCTTCTTAAACTGCAAAAAAAATGTGAGAATATGAACAGAATTGCTCAGAACTGCTAAGCTTCTCTTTAACATGTTATTTGTCCTCTGTAGCATGTTTGAAAGTGTACGGAATGACTAGACAAAGTGTAAAAGAAAGAGACATTTTGTAGTTTGGTATCTGGAGATAGTCTAAACGTTCCAAGACTTGTTTATGTTCCTTATTTTATACTTCACATAAACACAAAAAGTTTCAATTCTGAGATGACCTTTGCCAATGTACAAACAAATATGATGAGCATTTCTGTGAATAAATCAATAGATGATTTAATAAGGTGTAAGAGATGCACCCAATTTGCAAGAAGAGTAAGCAGTTCAGAAATTTTAAAAAGCACTATTATATCTGACAGGTAAAACACAAAGGTGGATTATAAAGAATTGTGGGAAAACAACTACTACTTAGATGCAAAGACATTGGAGATAGGAATGCAAAAGTCAATCTCTAAAACAGTGTAACCATTTCCAAATTACATGGATTAAACTGGATTCTCATGTTCCCTACATTTGGGAGCACTAAGAAGACCCGTGAGACAGGTGTTATAGAATTCAGTCCACATGGAGTGCATCATTCTTAAACTTGTTTGTCAAAAGACAAAGTGAAAAAAAGTGGAGGTAATTATTAATTAACTCACACCCTGTTTACATTTAGGTTGTCAATTCTAACCATTTGTTTTACTAAATTCTGCTGTTTCAGTTGTTCTTAATTTCATTAGGAAATCATGTTTGCAATTAAATAATTACCTTGATATTTAAGAGTTTTGTATCTTATATTATGAACATGGTTCAGGAAAGATTTTCAAATAATAAATTCATAAGTTTTAATTAGATAATAAATGCTAACTCTTCATAGAGAATTCAAAAAGGTCACACTGAGGGGGTGTTTTAATTAGTCTTCTCTGTGTTGGATCCTAACTATCACAATAGTCACTCTTTGCTCTAAAATATATTATACAAATGCATTAGGATTTGACTATAAACTCAGAAAGCTGTAAGAGAAATATTTAAGTATATGCAGAAATTTGACAGTAGAGAATTATTGCAAAGTTCAAACAATGTTACAAAACCAAAAACTTGAAAAAAGTTTTACAATGTAATAGATTTTTTAAAAGCAATTGTGCTTAACCTCATCAAAAATTGAACTATGATTAAAGCAGTTTTCTAGAAGTAATCAATTTTTGAAGATTTTATAAACTAATGACTCCATATCTGTACCTTCAGGTCTGGAGCTCTGGACCCCTATTTTCACTTGCCTATAAGGCAGTTCTACCTGAATGACCTAAAGACACCTCAGGAAAGCTAATTTTCCAATCTGTTTTTCTTTTCATATTTTCCATCCTGGTTAATGGTAATCAATTACCTATTTTGCAGTCAAAGTAGTTCTGAGTTATACATATGTAGGCTAGACATAAAAGAAGTGGGCTTTATGAAATATTTATGGTTTTACTTTTGGTATTTTCCAGGATCCACAAATTTTGTCAACCAGTTGTCTCAATAAATGAATGAAAAAGTTAAACCTAAAAGCAGCATGCATGATGATCCATATTCAAATGGAAAGGAAATTTTCCACTTTTAATTCATGGGCTCCTCTCTGATTTAGAGAGTAAGTTAAAACAATCAAAATCTTCATAAGAAGAGGAAGAGGAAAAGGAAGAGAAAGGAGAGAGGAGGGAAACAGAAGAAACCATCTGTTTATTTAGTCTAATACACTACTAATTCTTGGATTCTTAGGGGTAAAAGTGGGCAGAGCAGGTGGGAGTGGAGGCAGAACTGGACAAACAAAAGTGAAGGCACTGTCCTCTCAGGTTTCTCACAGATGCCTTCCCCTGTATTTATTGTCCTCTTCTGCCCTAATCTCCCACTTCAGACCACCAACACCATCACATCTCCCTTTCTGTCACCTTATCCAGGCCTGCCATCTTCAAATGATGCACATGTCTCAAAATAATTCCCTCATCCCTCCCAATCCCCAACTTCTAATTCCTTTTATGCCTTAGTCTTACCTACTAGTTATAGACAAAAGAGATATAATAAATGTCAATTGGGGTGTTAGTAATTAATAATAATTTAATGGTTGCTCCTCCAGATAGAACTTGGAAGATAAAACAAATAGTCAACACTTAAAACCAAGGCAGAGATCTTGAACTTTGAAAGTTAAGAGTGAGGTTGTTAGCACAGTGGTTCTTCTGGTGTTCCCAAGTATCACTGTCTACGACTGTTTTCTCGGAGACTGTGCCCATATGGAAACAAACCAAGGTATCTACACTCAAAACTGGGAAGTGAGGTTCCTTTTAGGAATGAAAAGGACTCCATCATCTCCACCTTCATCTTCTGTGGGAGTTATTTTTTTTTAAGGAAGCAATTCATATTTCAAAAGTCTGTTATTTCCAGTTGTGCATTTAAATCCCTTCAAGTGTAAGTCTACCTAATCACAACTACCACATGTCTGAGCCTCAGTGCACCCACATAGTCTTCGCTTAGGGCACACTAAGTGAGTAGGTTCGCTTCCCTTTATTCGTTCCTTTCTTTGAAGCCGAGGTTGGTATAATAAGGAGTGTGCCTTTGAAATCTGGCTTTCATTATGGGTTAGGTTTTCAGTCCTGCTGTGCAGGCGTGATGGCAAGGTCCAGAACAACAGCTGTCTTCCACCCCAGGAATTTTACTGGAGTTTTGTTTCTTTTTTTGGTTACATTTCTAAGACCATGTGAGAGATACAATTGCATAAATTTTGGGAATAAGAAAGCCAACTAGGGGGAAAGGGTAAATCCAGAACCAATGTACTTGGCAAACAGGGACCTAGAATTATATCTAGTATTGCTAGTTAGCTCATTCAATGGCATTTTTCCCTATTGATGACAACATTTAACAAAATGTTGATAATAAAAGTGGAAGGAATAACAATGATGACAATATTAATGATGACAGGAGAATTTTTGTACCAGCTATTATTCTAGGCACTTTATATTAATTAACACTAATAAAAACACTTAACCCTCACAACAAAGAGTAGGTACCATTATTATCCTCACTTAATAAACGAGGAGCCTGACATTTAGAAAGGTTAAAAAAGTTGCCAAAGGAAATTGACAGAGCTGACATTATATAGTGGTACCACTCAACTTTGCCCCTATCACTTTCAAAATCCGACTTTGTAAAGCTGTCATTTAAAATAGCATCTGGATAGTGGCTCCTGAAACAACCTTTATTAACCCCCTGCCAACACATAAAGACACATGTGAAACAGAAATTGCAACCCTGCCATGAACAGGGAATTCAAAGCACACAAACAGAAATAAAAATGTAAAAAGTACTCATCCTTGAGAGTAGTCAAGAAAGTATACGAATGCACATTACTTCATTTTTAACCCATCAGCTAGCTAGAAAAAATTAAAAAGACTGATAATGTCGATCTCTGGTTAGAAAACTAGAAAATAGGCATTTGTATGACAGGAAGACAAACTGACTGAAGCCTCTGAGGATGTAGTTTTGAAGTGGCTATCAAAATTTTAAGTGTCTATAATTAACATTATAACCAACCAACAACTTCACTTCTAGGGGCTTTATCCTTAAGGACTATGTGCAGGTTTGCACGACCTCATATTCCCCAGGTTTGCCAGAGCACTGGTGAGAAACTTGAGACAACAGGAGCATGTCAATAGCAGAGAATACAAGCTGTAGTTTATCTGTGTGACGTGATACTATGCAGCTATTTAAAAACTAATTAAGACACACATATATAGGCAGGCAGGGAAAGAGCTCCAAGGACTTCTTAGAAAAATTTTTTTAATAAAAAACATTTATTAGCAAAAGGCATGATATAGGTGTACACATAAGTATCACACCTTTGATGGTATGTATTTTCTGGGACGAGAAGTAGAAGTGAGAGGAAACAGGGGGCTTTCACTTATTGTTTTGTGTGTTAATTTTGTACAATACAATGTATTCATTTGTTACTTAAGTAATAATCAACCATAATTCCTAAATGCCAACAAAGAAAGGGAAGAAGGAAGGGAGGGACGGAATGGAAGAAACAGGCTGGGTCAGAAACATCAAAATACAATCAAATTAGTGTCTGTTTACAAGAGAGTTAACTACAAGCTTCAAGAGGAGAGTTATTCAAATATCATCTGGCATGTAGTAAGCACTTATATTTAGGAAGGGCAGGAGGATAAGTGAAAGTAAAAAGGAAGAGAAGATGGGAGAAAGTAAGTCCAGAGAAAAAGAGAATAAACAACAAATTATCTGTTAAAGCAAAAAAAAAGAAAAGAAATGCAACGCCAATATTTGTCAATGTGAAATGTCAAGGTTAAAAACATGAAAGAGGACATTTAGTGTCAATTGAAGTTATCATTTTCTTGGGAGCTACAACAGTCAAAACATGGTGAGAGAGCCCTGTACACACATCCGCTGTGTCCTCCTCAGCCCCATCCAGTGCTCACCAGGCTTCAGCCAACCCGCCACTTTTCAGTCCTACAAATGCAGTGGCCCCCCACCAAGGGCTCCAGAGCTCACCCTGCTCCCTCACACTGGCCTATGTCTCCCTCCCTCCTTGACCCTCATTTGGCTCACTTCACTTCATTCCTCAGATGGTAGTTTCACTGACTTCACACAATAAAGGTATTCGTGAGTGCCTTCTTTCTATCAGGCACGGTGACAGACACAGGCATTTCATGGGAAACTGGGTGAGGTTTCCTGCTTTATGCTTACTGCACTCAACACTTCCATGCACGGCACACTTATCATGACTGAAATGAATGCTGAAAGCAGCATTTGTAAGGATCACTTTCTTGCAGAAAGAACATCTACCATAAATAAACTGCCAAGTGTTAGTGGTGAGGCAGGCATTCTTCTTAAAAGAAGGCACAAGATAAGGATGCCTGATACTAACATTGGGACTTTACATTTCTCTGGAATTTCTATTAATTACAATGAAATAAGAAAAAGAAATAAGAACTCTGAAGACTGGGAACGAGATAGCACAATGGTCTATCAGATAGCACAATAGTCTAAGAAAATAATGTGAATTATACACAAGATGCATAAGAATGCTTCATACACAGTATTATTCATACTGGGAAAAAAATTAGGAATAATCCATATCCCAAAAAAGTAGACAAATGGTAAAACAAATTATTATATAGTCTATGGTATAATAATATGGTGTCATAAAATGCAAGGTTTTGGGGTATATTTAATGACAAAAGAGTGTATGATTATAATGTATACATGGAAATATTTTTATATTAAATATCAAATATTCTCAAATGCCATATTGAGGACTTAGAGGTGATTTTTGCATTATTACTTAAACTTTTCAATATTTTCCAAATCCTGTAAATTATACTTGCATTGCTTTTAAAATACAGGACAGTTTAAAACACTAATTCCACAAAAGGACTGAAAAAATTAAGGTCATATGAGACATCTTCTATAACTGTTAATAATTAAAGAGACTGACAAGACCAAATGTATGGAAGATGGAGAGCAGTGGAATTTCCATACATTGCTAACGAGAACTTAAAACTCTATAGCCACTTTGGAAAATGGCTTGGCAGCCTCTTACAAAGTAAAAAATACATCTTCCCTGGGACCAAACAATTCTACTAGTAGATACTTACCTAAAAGAAAGAAAAATATTGCATCACAAAAAGACTTGTACAAGAATGTTCACAGCAACTTCATTTGTAATAATCAAAAACCCAAATATCCGTCCAACAGGGAAATGGGTAAACAAATTATATAATAGTGATATAATGAATTATCACTCAGAAACAGAAGGGGGAAAAGTGCTGATCCATATGACTAAGACAGATTTCATAAACTGTATACATTAAAGAAGCCAGACACAAAAGACAACAGACAAAACTACAGTGATTGATAAGAATCTGAACTGTGGTCCTCTCTGCTGAGGGGTGGAGAGAGGTGTGGGGATTGACTAGCAAGGAGCATGAGGAACTTTCTAGAACTACTGGAAACTTTTACATCTTGATAAAGGTGTGGATTTCATGGGTGTATGCATTTGTCAATCTCACTGCACTATACAATTAAGTGCATTTTGCTCTATGTAAATTATACCTTAATAAAGAATAAAGGTTTTGAAACTCACACTAAGGTGTTTAAAGATAAAAATTGATAGACCATTTATCTCCTCAGGCAAGGAAAACAAAATAAAAAATGAACAAGTGGGACTACATCAAACTAAAAACCTGTTAGCAAAGGACACCAATAGCAGAACAAAAAGGCACCCTACAGTATGATAGAATATATTCATAAATAATTTATCAGATAAGGGGTTAACATCCAAAATATATAAGGAAATCACATGGCTCAACACCCCAAAACCAAATAACCTGATTAAAAAATAGGTGGAGGATCTGAACAGACATTTCTCCAAAGAAGAAATTCAAATGGGTAACAGGCACAGAAAAGATGCTCCACATCGCTGATCACCAGGGAAATGCAAATTAAAACCACAATGAGATATCATCTCACACCAGTTAGGATGACCAATATCCAAAAGACAAGGAACAACAAATGCTGGCGAGGATGTGGAGAAAGGAAAACCCTTCTACACTGTTGGTGGGAATGTAAAATGGTTCAATCACTGTGGAAAGCAATATGGAATTTCTTCAAAAAACTAAAAATAGAAATACCATTTGACTCAGTAATATGCCCCTAGGAATTTACCTGAAGAAAACAAGAACCATGATTTGAAAAGCATATGCACCCCTCTGCTTATCGCTGTATTATTTACAATAGCGAAGATACGGAAGCAACCTAAGTGTCCATCAGTAGATGAATGGATAAAGAAGATGTGGTACATATACACAACGGAATATTATTCACCCACAAATCAAAATAAATCCTGCAACTTGCAACAACATGGATAGATCTAGAGGGTATCATGCTGAGTGAAATAAGCCAGGTAGAGAAAGACAAATAACAAATGATTTCATTCATTTGTGGAGTATAAAAACAACGCAAAACTGAAGGAACAAAATGGCAGTAGACTCACAGACACGGAGAAGGAACTAGCTGTTACCAAGGGGAGGAGTTGGGAGGGTGGTGGAGAGGGAAAAGGGGATTAAGGGGCACTATAATTGGCAATCCCAGTGTAAGTGGGTCACAGGGAAGGCAGTGCAGTACAGAGAACTCAAGTAATGACACTACAGCATCTTACCACGTTGATAGACAGTGACTGCAATGGTGAGGGGGACTTGATAATATGGGTGAATGTTAAAACCACTGTGTTGTTTATGTAAGACCATTGTAAGACTGTGTATCAATGATATTTAAATAAAAAAAATCAGTAGGCCATTTACTACCCCTCAAATCGCAGGAAGCTTGTGCCACAAATTTGCAGGGCTTACCACACATGAGGTAAAGTAGCAAAGAAAATATTACTACATTATTTTCTGGTATTTGTACCATTTGTACCTTAATTTACATATCCTATTAGTTTACATTTAAACCCACTGACACTTCCATACTTTTCATTCACTGACATCTATTTGATCACTTTGCAAAGACTGAAGAAAGTCCTACAAGAAAGGGAGCAGGAAACTGATAGAAGTGCAGAGCTCTCTGCCCATGCTCCATGGAAGGCTAGGAACACCACACTCATGGTGTTAACTAAATTTATAAGCTCTTACAGTCTTTATGACCTGAGTTTTGCATACTGGCTCTGTGTCTTTAGGCAAACCTTATTATATTAGTATTAATTTTGGTTTATTTTGAAAGCTATCAAAATTCAAGTTAAGTCCAAGTCTTTAAGAATAAACTGTTTAGTAATCAAGACAATTCGGTACTGGCAAAAGAATAGACCCATAGACAAATGGAACAGACTAGAGAGCCCAGATATAAACCCAAGCATATATTGTCAATTAGTATATGATAAACGAGCCATGGATATACAATGGGGAAATGACAGCCTCTTCAACAGCTGGTGTTGGCAAATCCAGACAGCTACATGCAAGAGATTGAAACTGGATTATTGTCTAACTCCATACACAAAGGTAAACTCGAAATGGATCAAAGACCTGAATGTAAGTCATGAAACCATAAAACTCTTAGAAGAACACATAGGCAAAAATCTTTTGACTATAAACATGAGCAACTTTTTCCTGAATGCATCTCCTCAGGCAAGGGAAACAAAATCAGAAATGAACAAAAGGGACTACATCATGATAAAAACTTCTGTACAGCAAGGGACACCATCAGCAGAACAAAAAAGCATCCTACAGTATGGGAGAATATATTTATAAATGACATACCCAACAAGGGGTTAACATCCAAAATATATAAAGAACTCATATGCCTCAACACCCAAAAAGCAAACAACCCTATTAAAAAAATGGGCAGAGGATATGAACAGACCCTTCTCCAAAGAAGAAATTCAGATGGCCAACAGGCACATGAAAAGATGCTCCACATTGCTAATCATCAGAGAAATGCAAATTAAAACCACAATGAGATATCACTTCACACCAGTTAGAATGGCCAACATAGAAAAGAATAGGAAAAACAAATGCTGGCGAGGATGCAGAGAAAGGGGAACCCTCCTACACTGCTGGTGGAAATGCAAACTAGTTCAACCATTGTGGAGAGTAGTATGGAGATTCCTTAAAAAACTAAAGTTAGAAATACCATTTGACCCAGGAATTCCACTCCTAGGAATTTACTCTAAGAATGCAGGATCCAAGTTTGAAAAAGACACATGCACCCCTATGTTTATTGCAGCACTATTTACAATAGCTAAGAAATGGAAGCAACCTAAGTGTCCATCAGTAGATGAATGGATAAAGATGTGGTACATATACACAATGGAATATTATTCAGCCATAAGAAGAAAACAAATCCTACCATTTGCAACAACATGGATGGAACTAGAGGGTATTATGCTCAGTGTAATAAGCGAGGCAGAGAAAGACAAGTACCAAATGATTTCACTCATCTGTGGAGCATAAGAACAAAACAAAACCTGAAGGAACAAAACAGCAGCAGACTCACAGAACCCAAGAATGGACTAACAGTTGCCAAAGGAAAAGGGACTGGGGAGGATGGATGGGAAAGGAGGGAGAAGGGGAATACAGGGCATTACAATTAGCACACATAATATCAGTGGGGGGGCGCGCAAGGGGAAGGCAGTGTAGCACAGAGAAGACAAGTAGTGACTCTATAGCGTTTTACTATGCTGATGGACAGTGACTGTAATGGGGTATGTGGTGGGGACTTGATAATGGGGGGAATCTAGTAACCACAATGTTGCTCATATAATTATATATTAATGATACCAAAATGAAAAAGAATTAACAGTAAAAAAAAAGCACAATAAAATGGGCAAAAAAAACCCCTGTTTATAGGAAAATGTACCCAAACAATATAAAATGTACATGCCTGCTCATTTCTCAGAGCACATAAAAATTATTTTGAAAATGATGTCTAGAAATCTGTTGTTAAATTCTGATTCTGTTCTCCTTAGGTATAAACAATTTTGCCATTCAGTGCGTTCTTAAATTCAATTCTGATATGAGTGAGTTTTTGCCAGTATATTTCAATTGCGTTTAAATTTGAAATAACATTTTTAATGACTTTTTAGCTGGTAAGTCACTCTTTTTTTCTGGGCTCAGATAATGCCCTTTTTTCCAAAAGGGCATCTTTAAAGATAAGTAAAGCAACAATCCCCATTTGTTATTATTAAAATAGAAGATTTTGTTGGATTATCTTCCCTCTCTTATCTATCAATTTAAAATATCACTTTAAGTCCAGAAAGTTGTTGATTTGTCTTTTTGCTGTACAGAAAAGGCGTCGAATCCATATGCCAGTGAACATTCAGATCAATTCATATCAGAATTTGTTCATATTACCTAGTTGTTTACAACTGGTTTTGGCAGACACATTTTTACAGTAACTCAATGTAACAAGAAAATAGGCTAGAATATAGACTACAATATTGTATTATAATGATCAAACTTGAGCCTACAACTTAATTATTCCAACCACTAAAAAAATGTCAGTGTAACTTGGTAGAGGTGCTAATTAACACTACAAGGCAATTGTTTTAAAATGCATAATTACCAAGTTAACATGTTATACACCTTCAATTCTCATGTTGTATGTAATAAAATTTACTTTTATATGTCAATAAAAATAGGTTAGAACTTGACTTGCACATGTCAATTATGAAATAAATAGAATTTTTTTGGTTTATGTTATGAAAATGATCACGATCACATTTCCAGTCATTAACACAAATGGACCATATGCCAGATAAAATTTTAAAAAATATATACATATCTGAATTAGAGATATATGGAAATCCATGGTCAAAGTTTGTTCTCAGGAGAATAAAATAAGTCATTAAAAAAGACTGGATCCATTAATGCTAACTCAGTTCAAAAGCTGTCTATATTCAAACTGTCCCATTTTTCAATCACTGCTTTTGGAAGGCAAGAACTCTCTCACCATATGCCTATGGTCTGAAAGCACACATCATAACGGCTGTTCTCAAAGACTTGCAAAATTTACAAAGATTCTGTGACTTCCTGACTCACAGAGAGCTGTAAATAGAACTTATTTTAAGGCGTTTCAACACTAGTTTTCCTGATACCAGCAGAATAAATACATCAGTGCAAATGGACATCAAAGTAATTTGATTACTTTCTCTTCCTGGGTTTTAAAATGCAAATCCTTCACGTGCTTCAAGTTTTGGATAAAGACTTAGAACACAGGCTTTCCCTTGGTGAGATACATAAGGGGGCCTGACTCTCTTTTTCAGACCCTCTCTCTGTGGTACTTCTTTCATTCCCATACATCAGTTACCACCCTGCTGAAGTAACTCAAATCTATCTCTGGTTCTGACCTCTCTTCTGAGGACCAGTCCTGGCTACTCTGACTAGAGATAGGTGGCTTAATCTCAGCATGTCCAAAATCATGTCCTCTTGGTCCATTCAAACCTGTTCCTTTAAAACCCTCTGTTAATGCATTCACAATACATGCAGAAAATCAAATTAGAAACCTGGGAGCCATCCTAGACTTTCCTCTCTCTCTCATCACCACTGCCAATCTCATGTCATCTCTACTTCCTAATTGTCTTTGGAAATCATCACTGTCAGTGTCACTGTCTTGAATCAAGTTTTTCTTCATTTCTCCAGGAAACTATTATAACAGATACCTAAATGGTCTCTCTACTTCCAGTCCCACACATTCTAGGTCATCTTCCACATTCAGCTAGGGAGATTTCTATAAAATACAAATGTAATCATGTCATTTCTTAAACCCGTGTGATGATTTGCTATATGTAAGTCCAAAGTTCTTATTTCAGCATTTAAAGCTCTTCCTGTTTTAGCCCCTGACAGCTTTTCTCAGCATCATCTCAAATACGCACAGACCCCAAGCTATGGTCCACTGTGCCCCTTGTAATCCTGAGAACTTTGCAGATCTTGTTCTTTTACCTCAATAATTCCTACTCATCTTTTAAAGCAGTTCAAATACCACCTTTTCTGGAAAGATGTCCCTGATGTTTCCATTTAGAATCAAGTGTTACTCCCTTTGTATGCTCACTGTCTATTTTTCCTATTATTATTATTGTGTTTATGTTGACCTTTTTTCACCAGCTTCTGGAAACTGCTGGAAAACACCTCGCAGAAGACATAGAGTGTATTCCTGTCACATCTAAGAAAGGCTTTGTGCTCAATCTCCATTTCAAGCTTAAATAACATTGGCAGTGTTGTAGGTATAGTTTTCTCCCAAATAGTTAATGATGCCAAGTGGCCACATAGCTAAATGTAGAATGTGCATGACTTTCAGGATGCTTATTTAGAGAGAGAGAGAGAGACGTTGAGTCTCCTCCTCAAGAGGCTGAACGATCTGGAGATTCCCAGTAGTGGACCAGAAGCATATGCCCCATGACTAATGTTTTAATGAACTCCACCTCAAGATTATGCTGATTTGAAATCCAATAATATTATGTATGGAGTTCTCAAATTTCCTGCTGGACAAGAAAGAATGAACTTGGAGAGTTAGAGTCAAATAGTGACATAATTCTCTGTTGCCATTTTGGGTTCTTTCCCCCAACTCTTTCATTCAATACACACATACACAGAGTTCCTGCTCTCATGGAGTATTCAGTGTTTTAGGGAAGACATACATCCCAGACTGAGGTAGTGGTAAAAGCTGTGGTTCTCGGTAGGGTTAGTGTTGCTTGCGCAGGGGATATTTGACAATATCAGGAGACATTTTTAATTTTACCAGTTGCATCTAGTAGGTAGACATCAGGGACGCTGCTTACAATGCACAGGACAACTCCTCACAACAAAGAATTATCCAGTCCAGACTGTGAATAGTGCTGAAGTTGAGAAACCCTGATCTATAGGAAAACTACTCAGAACTATAATAGAACATAGAAATTTGACCAGAAATGAGAGAGACTTTATTGAGAGTGATGGATGAGCTGAAATCTGAGAGACCAGGAGAAAAAGGAGCTGAGTAGGTGGTTGGTGATGGAGAGAGAAAAGTTCTAAACAGAGGGACCACAGGTATTAAGTCCCTGAGGTGCATGTACCATTAAGAGACAGAGACTCTGGCTGACATGCCAAAAGGAAGGGTAGATAACTCAGTGTTGATGTTGTAAAGACAGCCAGTGCTAATCATGCAAGTACATTATCAGAATGGTTTAGGATTTTGTTCTGTATCTTATGGCAGTGAAAAGGCACTGAAGGGTTTTTGAGGAAAGGGTCAGTTTTAAAATGATAAAAATGAATTTAGAAAAGGTCTCTCCAGCTGCAGGGTGGAAGAAATATTGAAAGAGAGCTTGGATAAGTGCAGGAGGACACTAGGAATCCAAGGAAGAGATGATGGCATTGGACTAGGAGAGTGGCAGTGGAGGTGGACAAAGTGCACCCACTTACAAGCGCAGACCTGTGGGTGCACAATGTGGCCGGGCTCTGGGGAATGAGGGAAGGACAAGTGTCAGAGATGGTGTGTGGTTCTGACCACTCTCTCAGGGATGGTGGTGGCATTCCCTGAGACAGCAAAGAGTGGAAGAGGATTAAGTTTAGCAGAGGAAGATCCAGAATTTGGTTTTAAACATACTGATGTGTTGAGACACCAGCAGAAATAGCAATTTGGCAATTGGGACAATGGGTCTGGAGAGCAAGGAAATGTCTGAGATTGTTTAGGCAGAGATAATAGGAGTAGAGAGGGTCTAGGGTCCAACTGAACTCTAGCTGCATCTATCACTTATATGTGAACCTCATCTGCTGTCAGTTTTTGTCAGATCTGTCTTATGCAGTCATGTCTCTTAGCTTACTTCCCATATTTATCTCACTGGTGAGCCACTAGGCTTTGCCTTCTGCCTTGTCCGTTCATTTGTTGTTGGGCCTAACTGCTCATTAATTTCAGGGAAGCATTTCTCTGTTTGCTTATTTGTGTCAATGACAAAACAAAACAAAACAAAACCAAAAAAAAACTTAACCTCCTTTCTACTCTGTGCAGCTTTTGTTGTCTTGGTTCCTTCATGCTGCTGACACCCAGAGTTGATGGATCCAGGGCTTTCCTCCACATTTGATTGCTCTTAGAATCCATTTTAATGTTTGTGCCCACTCTACATTCATAGACATTTTAAAATAAATTTTCCTTTTAGCTATTTCAAGGTCTGGGGTAAACAGCTCAGGAATTCAATTTCAGTGAATGAATCCTTAAACAGTTCAAACCGTCCCTTTTCTTACCATTATATCTGAAATTCACTGCCTTCAAGGAATACATCTTCCCTTGGTTTTATTTCTCCTTGCCAGAGGAAAGTCAAAAAGATTAAGTATGATTTCCAAAAGGTTTAGGGTCTATGTGATTGAGAAAAGCACAGATTAATAAAGAAAAGTCACATTTATGCTTCCCCAGATGAGAATTGTGTTTAGGTTTCACCTCCAGCCATAGAAGAGGCCATAAAGGATAATTTTCAGTGTTGTTAAGTCAATGATTCCCAATCCTAGAGGTATGTTAGAAACACCTATAACAGTAGACCCCTCTCCAAGGAGCTTATTCATAAGATATGAGAAGGGGTCTGTTCACCCAGATTTTCAAAGGCTGCAGAGGCGATTCTGAAATTGATTGCCTAAGAGATTTAAGTGACACCACCCAACCTAAGCATATGAGACTTCATTGGAAATAGTCACTCACAGCAGTGAGCGTATAATAATACTGTCCAAATAGGCAAGCCTGGGCCCAGCAGTCAGAAGAGTGAGGATCATGGAATGAATCACAAAGCAGAAGGGGAAAATCCCAATACACAGGATCCAGAAGCAGGACCCTGGTTATCCTGGCACTGCCAGCATGTTATTCTAATCACTACCTGAATCAGGTATAGAGACACCTGTAAGCAGAAGAGGGCAGCCAGGGTGGAGCAGCAGAAGCACTGGGTGTGTTGAGTTAAGGGGGCAGAGTTGAATGGGAAGAAAAAATTCTAGAGATAAGAGTGCTGAAGCTCAAAGACAGACGATGAGTTAACAGTCAATATGGATAATAATAGTTCCCAGGAAAATTGTGTGTGAAGTTTCTACCACCTGAGACCAGTAAGGACTGTGGCCTCTTTTTGTTTGGTTTAAACTTCTTTGTTGTTATTATTCACCTTGTTTCCCTATCTTTCCTATTTTCATAAGGAAATTAGGCAAAATGTTTTAAAAAGGAGACTGTGAATCATACCTATAATCTATTTTAAATTTGAGTCCTAGAGCTAAAAATTGGCTATATTACTAAAATATCAAATATGATCCTACCTGAATATTATATTCTGAAACAGAAAATAAAAACCCGGAAAGACCTTAGCAATATTATAAAACAGTATACTTAAATTTAGTAATATTTTGTGGAGAAATGATAACATAAACTAGGAAGTCATAAGGATGGGTAAACAAGCTTTAGAAACATTTTAATGTCTCAAAAATCTTGCACATTTCTAGAATCTGTCATAAATAAGAAATTGTCACTTTGCTAATTAGCATTATAAAGATGATTTAAGTCTCACAGACTTGGCAAAGCAAAAGAAGGAAGAGAGAAAGGTCAGTGAGGATCCTACTTCTCCTGAAATTTAAACCTTTTCTCACCCCCAGTCAGCATGAAGCAGCCAGAGTGGTCATCGCCCCCTTCCCCTGGCAGCAGCTGGGGCCTCCATCTGTAGAGCGGGGAATGAGACAGGGACCGTGGGCTTAGACAGAGTAGGGGTGAGGGCTTCTGGAAAAAACAATGCAAGATCCATTGTGGGATTTTCTCTGGCTTGCTAGGGGGCCCAGTTTGTTTTTCTGACTTTATCCAGGTGCTGCTTTTCTTCCTCCAGCTCTAAACAAATGAGTTGCAACCTGGGCAGTGTAGCAAGCAAGCCCAAAACAACATAGTAAAAACAGGAAAGATTCCATCTTGAAAATAAGATTGCATTTTAAAACCCAGTTAGTTAAAAAGTTTCTTAACATACTCTTTAACAAACAGACAATAACTCATCCCATCTTGGGAGCAAAGGAGGCAGTCTTGAGTGATATGCTCAGAGACCAGAAAGCTGCCATCCTGGGAGGAAATCAGAGCAGTAAATTTCTTGTAAATAACCAGGAACACTATAAGAAACTTAATGTCTCTTCAAAGATAAACATTTTGGGACCACTTAGAAGGTGTGCATCCCTAGCCCTTTGTCTCTCAACAGCCTATAAAACCCCTAGACAACCCTCCAAACCCCCTTAACTCCTCCCCCAGCCACCATTCGGCCTGAGCTTGCTTTATCTCTACATAAAAGCCCCTCACTTGCTCTCCTTAAAAAAATAATAAAATAAAGAAATTTAAACCTTTTCTTCTGTCACTTTGGCATTCTTCCAAATAAAATGAATGTCTCCCTGTCAGATGTATTTCTTAGGCACTATTGAGAGGGTGCTTATTATGGATAAATTAAAAGGGAAAAATGGAAATCCATGCTTTGCTTCTACAAACATCAACTAGCAAGCAGTTAATTAATGGAGGTGTTTTTGAGAAGCTTCATTTTCTCTCTTACTGGCTACTTTAAAGGAACCCAGCCCTAGGTACAGTCAGTAGCATCCTATCTCACAACAGCCCAGGGTCAGGCAGAGCTGGGCTTCCAGCTGAAGATGGCGACCGAAGCTCATGGGCGTGGCCAGCATTCAGTCCATTTCTCTTCTCTGATCTGTGGGGCGGAGAGCCAAAAGGGGAACTCTGGAGGAAGAGCTCATATCCTGTATTGAAGTGAACCCCCGGAGAAATCCATCACTTTGAAATACTACAGACAAGGAAACCAACCAAGAACAGTTTCACCTTTTGCCCTTGGGAAGCCAGGTTATGTTTATAGATATTTGGAGGAAAGCATGATTTTCATAGATGTGGAAGAAGGAGATAAGAGACAGCCTTGGTTTCATGGCAGCTCATCTCTAAAAATCTTCCAACGGAAAGAAAAAATGTGTAACCCCTTGTTGTGGTTGCTCTCGCTGTTGCCCTAGAGTCCTGTGAGTCTACCAGGGCGAACAGAGAGTGCCAAAGATGAGGGCACTGTAGACACAAACACAAGGAAGGCAGGAGGTCTAAATGAGCACTGCGATTCCCTGAAGGGATGGCTGCTGGCCCTAGTTTGAGAACACTGGCACAGGAAATTATAAGAGGCTCAAAATGGACAGGAGTCACACACTGCACTCTAGCTGAGCAGATCCACTGTCCAAGTACTGACAAAGCTAAGTTGAATCTGAATTAGCAGTGGCCCATGAGCTCAGAGCCCAAATGAAATTTTGTTTCAGTAAAGTAAAAACTAAATTTAAAATCATGCCATGCAACTCCAGGCCAGCAGAACTCAGAACCTGGCTACGGACTTGGGCTTCTAGCAGCCATGTTTGAAACACAGATTGAGGCCTGGCTGTCCTGCCTCCTTGCTCAACCATTCTGCCTGTGGAAATTGTTTTGAAATCTTAAATTCAGGATCTGAAGGACCCGGTTTTTCACAAAGAGACCAACAGGTTAAGAAACCAACAAATACTCCTGGTAAGGAAAATATTCAACACAGCCGTCAAAGTCAGTAAACCGCTTTTTTCCTCCCGTTGGCAAAGTCAGCAGAGCACCCCCAGCTCTCCCCTCCCCTCCTTCTCTGGGATCCTCTTTTGCCCTGCGCACGCCAAAATGCCACATACCAAAATAATATAAATTGCTCCCCCTGCTTGTGCTCAGGGTTTAGACCTTGGGAGATTACTCCCCTCTGACCCTGCCGGTGTAAAATAAAACCTCAACACGCCAAGACCTCCCTCTGAGTGCCGCTTGGTTCTTCCACCAGCAATCCAGTCCAGGTTTTCCATAACACTCCAAATAAGAATCATCTTTGTAGCTGAAGGAGGTGACTGCGTGGTGGAATTCAAGGACGCCACAATGACCTTTTTGCAAAAGGTATCCTGGCACCTTGCTGTGAACCTGAAATTGCAGCATTGTATATTCACTGATTTGGGTCTAGGATTTTTTAGTGTTTAAGACTTCCTTATGAAAAGAGAAACACCCCTGGAATACATAGCACCAATGAGCAAGGCACTGAGAGATGGAGAGAGAGGGATGGACCGGGCAGGTGCTGCATTTTAAGTGATGGCCAACTTTTTCAGTAAAGGATCAGAGAGAAATTATTTTTGGCTTTCCAGACCATATCATCCCCATCACAACTAAACAATGCTGTCATTATAGAGTGAAACCAGCCAGAGACAGCATGTAGACAAGCAAGTGTGGTCTTAGTCCAGAAAAACCTGATGCTAAAATTTGAACCATATAGTTTCCATGTCATGGAAAATCTCCTTCTTTCAAATTTTTTTTTAAAACAGGCAGCAAATCATAGTTAGATGATCCTGAAGTATTAGGAAATAAAACTCACAAAACTTCTGTGGTAGCTGGGATAGGCCTAACTATAACTAGAGGCTGACTTACAGAAATGGCTCAAGACACCAGGAAACTATTACACTCCCATCAAAGTCTTATAAACTATGCTTCTTTCACTGAATTGGAGGATGTTGCTTATTTAATTACGAGTAAACAGTGGTTTGCATTATGATCTTGGGAGTATCTTTGAGCATCATTTTCTCCCTTAGTAACTGAAGATGCTAATTACTGTTGCTTCTGTCCCTCCTGGGGATTTCTCTAAAATTAATTAATGGTCACACATATTAATGCTGTAAATGCACAAAGAAACTTGGAGAGGGAACATTTTGCAAACCCATTTTAAGAAAAAATAAACGGACATCAAGCACAATGTCACTTGCAAAATATTTTTATTTCCTTGAATGATAACCATTTAGTTAACATCACTTCATGCTAATGCTTTCTTTTTTTTTTTTTTTCCAACTTCCTGCCTTTTCTTTCTCTCAACAGAACTTCAGAGGAATGTCCATGCTTTCCAGTTTGATCTCGGCTCTCAGCTGTCCTTTCGTGTGCACGTCTATTTGAACTGGGGTAGATGCTTCTGCTTTGACTTGCACTTCCACTTTCCTTTCCCTACAGTGGCCTTACCTAATTTCAACAGTCTTTTCAAGTCTCTTACCTTTTCTACTCAAGAACCCTCAGGATGTGATCTTATTCCAAATCTCAGACAGAAAATTCAAACTAGAAATTCTTCAAGTTTGCTGCCTCTAGCCCAAATTATCTACCTGCTGCTTCAGCACTACCATTTCTCTAGTCTCTGATACAATTATCTCCTGTCCCAAGTGAATATTCCACCTACATTAAGGACTCAATTCCCTTTTGTGGCTCCTGGGCCCTGTTACATCAATTATTCCATCTTTCCTGTATTTTCAACTTGCCCTTCTCTCCTTTCTCTCTCAGTTTATAAATATGTTCCGTGGGACATAAAACTTCTTCAAAATTGAGTCTTCTCTTTGGCCATTTGGTCAAAGCACTTTCTGATTACCTTAGAGCCAAGCTTCTTGAAGGAGTGTTGATATTTACACTCTCCACTTGTTTATCTCCAGTTCACCTCTGAGCCCCGGCAATCTGACTTTTTTGCCTATCACTGCTCAGAAACTTCTAGGGCAAACGTTTCAATAACTTCATAATCATCAAATACACAGTCATTTTAATGTGGGAGTCATTGCAAATGGTGTTAGGGAGTGATCTAATATTATGTTTTTTCTATATGACAATTGTTATTATACTATTAAATGTCAGCTCAATTAAAATTCCAGTCAGATTTTGCATTGAGTTTAACAAGTTTCCCCTAAATGTAAAATATGGAAGCATTAAGACAAAAATGTCCAAAGGATTTTGAAGATTAAGACTACCAGCTACCAAACATTTAAGTCCCAGTAAAATCATAATAATTAAAACAGAGTGAGATGGGAAGAGCAATTAACTATTTTATTCATTTTTTACCATTGCTCTGTAGTATCTGCTACTGTTAACAACTCTTGTCTTCTGAGTGCCTCTATCTTTGTTTCTGCAAAATTCCGTTTTTTGCGGTTGGCTCAGACCTCTCACTCCTGTGCCTCTTTTCCTCCTTTTTTTCTATCTATCCCAAAGATTCTGTTTCAAATGTCTTCTTTTCTTACTCTAAATACTCCCCTGGGAAAGCTCAGAGTTTATCATGCTTTTCACCATCACCAGCGGGTCAATACTTGTTCTCTGCTCTCTTCCTAAATAAGATTCTACAAGAAGTTTTGGGTACACATGCTTTCTCTACTTTCTCAATCACTATATGAAAGTACACCACTAAGGTTGCCAGGGACCTCTGTGTTGCCAAATCCATTGCATACTTTTCTCCCTCCATTTTATTCTCACTCTGTAGCATTTCCCAGAGTTGGCTATCCTTTTAAATACAGTCCTCTTTTGGATTCTGTAATATGATTCCTGCATTCTACTTTACTTCAAAATGTTGAAGAGCTCAGACCTGAGCATTCTCTTTTTTTCTTTGTACAGTTCCATGTGGGTAATCTCATTCATTCTTACAGCTTTAAATTCCTATGCCTAATACTCCTATTCCTAATTTATAGCTCTAGCCTAAACTCCTGCACTCAGCTTCAAGTTCATGTATCCAACTGCCCACCTGACCCATACTGATTTCTGAAAGACGGGTTAACCGTTAGGGCTGCCAGATAAAATCCAGATAATACATATTAGTAACATATAATGTTTTATTATTAGTATGTAACATTTGTCACATAAACATCACTCATTGCTTATCTAAAAATTCAATTTTAATCAGGCATCTGCTTTCTTACATGCTAAATTTGGCAAACCTAGTTAAACTTCTGTCCCAAATGGAATATTTGATTTTTTTTCTTCCCCATCCTTCTAATGATTCTTCTTCCACTGTTTCCAATTTTCTTAATTTTAGTACACAGCACCACTCTTCACCCAGTTCTTCAAGTTACAAATCAGAGGGAATCAAACTTCATTTGTCTTTTTTTTCTTCACCTCTCACATTGAATTCATTGGTAATTCCTGTCACTTCTTTCTCCAAACATATCTCCAGTTCAGCCACCCTTCTCCTTTCCCACTACCATTGTTATCTCTTATCTTGACTAGTTCAATAGACTTTTTGCCATTTCCCCCCACTTTTACACTTCTCCCTTACTAATAATCTCTTCTCTGCAGAGCAGCTAGAAAAATTACTTCAGTACTTAAAAGGGAGCATTTATTCTCCTGCTTCAAATCCTTCTGTGGCTTCTGATTGCACTTCAAATAAAATACTCTTTCCTCTGGCCCACAGAAACCAGAATGACCAGTGCCATCTCTCTGAACTCCTCTCTCTGCACTCTCCACTGTGCTATGATTCATTGTCCTTGCTGCTGGCCTCCTTCCATGCCTATAACACTCCAAACTTCTACACACTGGCATTTCACAGCTCTGGTTTTCTCTTCCTGGAACACTCCTCTGTCTCCATTCTCCCTTCCCCACTCCTGGTTTTCCTAGAGACTTCAGATTCAATACACTGCCTTGGAGAAGCCCTCTTAAACAACCCATGTACATAGATTTTCCCCAATCCATTATTTTCCCCAGTCCTGTCACCCTTTCTCACTTTTCTCTGTTACTTTCCTTCATAGCACTTAGCAGTATTGGTATTTATTTATATGCTCACTTACCTATACCCCACCAGATTATGAACTCCATTCACAGGATCCCAGACCATGTCTGTTTGTTCACAATCCATATACAACCCCTGGGTACCCAGTATATCTTCAAAAAACACTGAATGAATGTGTGAATGACTTACAGACATATTTTTATGATGCCAGACCCATATGTCTAATATCTTGAGCCAGGTCAACAATTTATCTCAACAGCATGTAGGATAAAATCCAAAACACGCAGCCAGATTTTTCAGGATCTGTATTGAAATATTTGAATTTCCCTGAATGTGTCACAGGCTCTTTAATATCTTTATAGATATGTCTCTCTGCCTAGCCTGTCCCTCTTACCTCCTATTAATCTGACCGGTGAAGTAATTTTTTAAAGATTCTTCTTAAGTATCATTTCCCTGAAGTCTTCCCAATCTACCCCTTAGCTGCTCTTATTTTTATGCTACTGTTGTATTCTGTACATACCCCTATTAATAACTAACATTTATTGAGCACTTTCCACCTGTCATTTATTACAATAAGAACTTCATAAACATTCCACACATTTTAATCTTCACCAAAACCTTCTGAGAGTAGATTTATTATTATCTACATATTACATAGGAGGAAACGGAGATAAAGAGGCTGGTAACTTACATAAGGTTTAAGAGCTCTTATGTGAGACCAGGAGAGGCACCCAGTAGACAGACTTAAGAGTCTGTGGCTTAAAAATTACCATTCCTTACTGCCTTGTCAAGTATTCAGCACTGTAGCATATGTTTTTATATATCATCATATTTCCTTACATTCATTTCCCAATTAGAGTGTGAGTCTCTTATGGGCAAGATAGTATCAAAAAAATCATCTTTGCAAACCTAGCTAACTATTCATGGACATCAATAGTTAATGAAGACACTAATTTATAACTGCACAGCCCTCTGTTTACATAATATTTGAATGGGCTTTAAAAATGAAGGTCTAAAGAATCTGGAAAAAATAGACTGGTCTCTGACAATATTTTTCAAATACTAAGCAATTCATTATACGAGTACATTAATTATAAAAAGTTACTTTTAGTATACTTATGTAATAGGCTTACAATTCAAATCAGCATAAGTAAATGTAAGTGCCTCAAAACCGAAACAGAGGGAATCATTAAACATTTTATGCCTCTTAAGGCAATACAAATATGTTATAATCTCTTTAGTTGTTCTTCATAACTCATAATTAGCATTGATGCCACCAGATGGAGCAGGAGGTTATTTAAATGATGTTTCTTGAGAAGCATAGAAAGAGATCCCTTCAGTTTAACTGTTTTTCTCTACTCTCCCGCTTCTCCCCATATTTACACCTACCGCCACCCTGACCTTCAGATATATTCACACACTCACAACGTGTATACACACATACCCCCAAACCATTATATATGAGCTTCTCTTTAAGTCATTTCATTAAAGGGTGCCACTAAATTGTAAAATGATGCAGTAACATGAATGAACAGAACCAAGGTACATGCATACATAAAGCCATTAAAATGATGCTATGCAAGAATTTAATTTATTCAGTTAACTACTAGTAAGCACATGGCAAGAATCACGCATAGGACACATAAGTTTTGATGAAGCATTAAGGAAAGATGACAAAAGAAGAATGCGTGTGGGCCAAGGACATGGATCACTGTAATTGAGCCAGGGGTGGCTGGGTCTGCTTTTTGGAATTTAAGATAAAACTACATTGTAACCATGACAGATAACGTAGCACAGTAGTTAAGAGCAATAATAGTTGTAAAGTCAAACAGACCTGAATGTTAATCCTGGCTTCCCCAAGTAACACTGGACTGGTTTCTTAAATTCTCTAGGTTTGGTTTATTCAAATGTAAGATGAAGATGATACCAATGTATATGGTGGCTGCAAGAATTCTATAACCCAAAGTTACACCCTGTTTTTATACTATTTCACTCTGATCACAGCACTTACTACCACCTTTTTTTATTGCCTATCTCTACCAGCCCCACACTGGAATATCAGCTCCTTTAGGGCACAGATCTCATTCTTTCTATTCATCACTGTTTATTTACAGTAAGGGTAATAGTTCAAATCACTAAGTAGATGCACAGCAAAAGGATAATGAATGGAAAGAAGGAATGGAGGGAAGCAGGCAAGAAGGACAGAATGAGAAGAAAAGGTGAGAGAAGGATGAAAAATGGAAAGTGCTAAAATAAAATTTCAATAAATTGTGGAAATGTGGTGGTGAACGTTATGATTAAATAACTATATTAAAACCATTTTCTCCCATAATTTAGTATTATAAAAGATCACTTTTATGGGCTACATATTTAAAAGCATGGACAACCTAATCATTTTGAACATTTAAACATTTAGTTGTTCTCAGTTTGCTTGTACTAGAAACAGTGCTATGATAATCATACATACAAAAATATATAAATATATTTTCAAGTCCTTGTGCACATATATGATTTCTTTAGTACAGACTCCCAGAAGTAAAACTACTGTGAGTTTTTAAGTTTGTTACACATAATTCCAAATTTCACACAAAAGTTTCTACCAATTTATACAATCATCAGCAACGGTGGGAACACCTAGTTCCTAATATCTTCACTAACACAGAGAATTATTATTGTTATCAACATATATGTCATTATTTTAATTTGTATTTTTGTAATTACTGATGGATGCAGGGAATATATTTTTATGTTTCTTTTAACAAATTGCTGATGAATATTCTTCACCTATTTTTCTTTCTTACTGATTCCTAAGAGGGTTTGTTTGTTTTTAGATTAAGGATGCTAACCCTTTACCATCATATCATATCAAAAGACTTTTTCCAATTTGCCTTTTATTTTAATTGTTTAAATGTATACTTAGTTCTAAAGCTCATCTTTACAATGTGAAAGTCTAGTGACCAGAAAAAGCAGATATGCCTGACCACTAATAGAAGTATCTTTAAGGAAAATAACCTACAAATGGGCTAAATTACTCTTCTCACAGTTAAAAGAGTAAGGAAAGATCTGAAACTCTAAATTGAGTTGGGGAATAAGATCTCTTCAGAGCTCATAAAATATTTTCATGTTAGCAAAATATACTGGGGGATATATATTGTGTGCTAGGATGGAGACTGTAACTTTTTCAGATCAAATTTCTCTGGCACTTTCATTAACATATATCACACATTTTTGTCAAAAGAAAAATAAAAGTAAGAATCAAAAGCATTACATTTTATTTGAAATACACCCATATTTAACTATTTAGGGAAAGATAACTGTCAAAATATATTTCAGCCTGCATCAAGTTCAAAATATTTGTGAACTGTGTAGTAAATAATCGAGTGGGATCACTCCCAGTTAATTCATTATGTCTTACATAGATATAACAATTCCTCATCTGTAGAAACCCTGAACTTTAGTATAATTCTTCATGAAGTGGGCTATCCCTAAACCAAAGGGTTTCACGGGCATGTTCACACACAGGTTCTCTGACATCGTCTATCAGTGGTTCTGCTTCCTTTACTACTTCCCCTGAGCCTGAAACTCCTAGGTAAGGAGTGGAAACTATGTAGTTTACATGTCATTAATTTCTGTGCTAATACCTATGGCTGCTAAAGTTAGCCAATAACAATAACTTTTCAGTTATTTTCAGAACACAATCCATTCACTGCCTCAGAACCCCTTTTAACAGTGCTCTAATAAACCGACAGGAGGTGGTGATCATGTTTTAATTTAGCTCAAGTTCCACTCATCATTAGAAGGACAACTAACTAAACCTACTTAAACAGTATCTGTACTTTAAATAGGAAGCCCTTAAAGGCTTGAAAGCTTTCAGAACGAATATATGTAAAGTCCTAACAGTTTGGGGACAGTGGCATTGGTGCCTAGATTAGGGATTCTTAGCCCACACTTCCTTGATCACACTGTCTTGCACCTGATTGTAATGCTGGGGCTGGCCCTACTCAGATCTTATGTCCTTGAAGATCATTTGAAAGTTAATTGAGAGAGCATGATTATACATCTCTAACTTTCAAACAATGTACTTCAGGTTTCTTCACACACATGTTTAAATGTACTTCATGGAAAGAAATTTTATGCAAATAATATCAGGCATCATCTTGCAAAATCAAACAAATCATATGCTTGCTATTAATTAGGACTATGGAAGGTAACATGTGAACACACCCATTTATTTGAAGGATAATATAAATCACAAATCTACTCATAAAAAGTGATATATCACAATACCTAGGAATAAATTTAACCAAGGAGACAAAAGACTTGTATACTAAAAACTATAAAACACTGCTGAAAGAGAAAGAAGTCCTGTGTTCATGCACTGGAAGACTTAATATTATTAAGATGGCAATACTAGCTGAAGGGATCTACAGATTCAATGCAGTACCTATTAAAGTTCCAATGGTGTTTGGCAGAAATAGGAAAAACGCTACTAAACTTCATATGGAATCTCAAGGGAACCGAAATAGCCAAAATCTTGAAAAGAGGAACAAAGTTGGAGGTCTCACACATCCTGATTTCAAAACTTATTACAAAGCTACCACAATCAAAAGTATGTGGTACTGCCGTAAAGGCATAAAGCAATACAGAGAACAAAATGGAGAGCCCAGAAATAAACCCTCATGCATATGGTCAAATTATCTTTGATAAGGGTGTGAAGACCATGCAATGGGGAAAGGATAGTTTCTTCAACACATGGTGTTGGGAAAACTAGTATCCACATTTGAAAGAATGAAGTTGGACCCTTACCTTACAGCATATACAAAAATTACCTAAAAATGGATTGAAGACCTAAATGTAAGGCCTGAAACTATAAAAGTCCTAGAAGGAAACACTGGTCAAACTTCATGACGCTGGCTTTGGGAATGATTTTTCAGATATGACACCAAAAGAACAGGCAACAACAACAACAACAACAAAAGGGTAAATTTGTGGACTTTATAAAAATTAAAAACTTTTGGACATCAAAGGAAACTATCAAGAGAGTAAGAAGAAAACCCATAGTATGGGAGAAAATATTTGCAAATCATTCATCTGATAAGTCATTAGTATTAAGAACATATAAATAACTCCTATAACTCAATAACAAAAACCAAACAGCCCAATTCAAAAGTGAGCAAAAGACTTGAGCAGACAATTCTGCAAAGGAGATATACAAATTGTCAATGAGTCCATGAAAAGATGCTCAACTGTCACTAATTTTTAGGAAAATGCAAATCAAAAGCACAAAGAGACACCATTTCACATTCATTAGGATGGCTATCATAAAAAACAAATAAAACAAAAAAAATAGAAAGCAACAAGTGTTGGTGAGGATGTGAAGGAACTGGACCCCTAACAAACTGGTGAATATACCAAATGGTCTAGCCTCTATGGAAAACAGTTTGGTGATTCCTCAAAAAGTTAGGCACAGAATGACCATATGATTCAGCAATTCTGCTCCTTGGTTATATTCAAAGAATAGAAATCAGAGACACAAAAGACATACTTGTACACCAATGTTCATAGCAGCATTATTTAGAGAAGCTAAAAGGTGGAAATGACCTACATGTGTGTCAACAGATGAATCAGTAAAATGTGGTAAATATATCAATGGACTATTATGAGGCAAGTAAAAGGAATGCAGTTCTAATACATGCTACAACATGAAACTTTGAAACATCATGCTCAGTGAAATAAGCCAGACACAAAAGGACAAACAGTGCATGATTTCTCTGATATGAATTATTCTGAAAAGACAAATTTGTAGAGACAGAATGTAGATTAGTAGTTACCAGGGGTTAGGGGAACAGGGAGCTTCATGGGTACAGATTTCACTTTGGCATGATGACACAGTTCTGGAAATGAATAGTGGTGGTTGCACAATGATGGGAATGCACTTAATACCACTGAATTGTACACTTAAAATGGCAAAAATGGTAAATATTATGTTTTATATATTTTACCACAATAAAAACAACATATCCCCTTTCTTTCACCAAAATAGGCATTAGAGCATCATAATTAACCTAGTAGAATTTCATTAAAATATCAGTCACACTCTATATTAGAACATCTAATTTTCCAAACCAAAAAATAAGCAGTTATAAAATCTTTGTCAATTAATTTCTAATTGAAAAAAAGAACTAGTATAGGAATAGAAGGGAAAAACAGACCATAGTATGTTCATTTAAAAAATGACTATCATGGGGCAGAGCCAAGATGGTGGCATGAGTAGTTCAGTGGAAATCTCCTCCCAAAAACATATATATTTATGAAAATACAATAAATACAACCATTCCTAAAAGAGACACCAGTGGATACAGTACAATAGCCAGGATACATCTACATCTGCGAGAACTCAGCATCACATGAAGGGGGTAAGATACAAGCCATGGCCAGGTGGGACCCGAACGCCCCCCAACCACAGAACCTGGCAGGAAGAAAGGAGTCAGAACGGAGAGGGAGGGAAAGCCCAGGACTGCTGAACAATCAGCTCTAGAAATCTCTACCTGGAGTGCAGACACAAGGTGCACAGGGTGCTGGATATTAGAGAAACGGAAAAGGAAAACTTGAACTGGTGCCCCTGAGACAAAAGAAAAGGCGAGTGCTTTTCACAAGTCTTAAAGAGACAGGGACCCCACAGCTAGAGGAAGTCCTGGCACACTTAGCCAGCAGCTGGGAATCCCAGGGAACTTTAGGCACCCTAACCTCCTGGGCGGCAGCACAGCTCTGAAGCCCCTCACGGCACTAAGCAGCCTGCTAGTCGTTCCCACAACTGGTGCAGACCCCGACACACCGGCCCATAGTGGGAGAGTGGCAGCGCATGCCGGGGGTGGCTGTGCCAGAGGGGACTGGGAGAGGCTCATGCGAGCCCGCAGGGGCGGCGAATGAGCGGCCCGGAAGCAGCCTGCGTGCGCAGGCGGTCGCGGTGCCAGAGGGGCCTGGAAGAGGTCCACGCGAGCCTGAGGCGGTGGCGACTGAGTGGTCTGGAAGCGGCCTGCGCATGCCAGTGGCATCAGTGCCAGAGGGGCACGGGAGAGGCCCATGCGCACCTGAGGTGGTGCCAGAGGGAGCAGCCATGCTCCCAGCAGCTGACCAGAATCCCAGCCCGACACACAGCCACCCGGGCCAGACCCAAAGGCCGCTGCTGGCACACAGCTGCCTGGCAGGGGCACCACTATCGTGGAGGAGCGCACCTGGCGTGTCTGCCACTCCCTGCAGGGCTCTGCGATGCTCTGATGGAGGTCCCGCCCACAGCAGCTTAGGGGATTAACCCAGTGGCTGCTCCAGGAGTGCGGGTGAAAGACACAGGCAGTGGAGAAGGGCACGGCATCCAGCAAGTAGGAAAGGACTTTCTTCTCCCAGCTGACACATCCACAACCTGCCTACAGCCACCGTTATCACCATGAAAAGGCAGAAAAATTTAGTCTAGTCCAAAATAGTCCAGACAACCCCTGAGAGAGGATCTGCAAAGACAGACCTAACCAGTCTCCCTGAAAAAGAATTCAAAATAAAAATCATAAACATGCTGACGGAGCTGCAGAAAAATATACAAGAGCTAAGGGATGATGTCTGGAGGGAGATTACAGATATGAAACAATCTTTGGAAGGATTTATAAGCAGAATGGATAGGATGCAAGAGGCCATTGATGGAATAGAAACCAGAGAACAGGAACACATGGAAGCTGATGCAGAGAGAGATAAAAGGATCTCCAGGAATGAAACAATATTAAGAAAACTGTGTGAACAATCCAAAAGGAACAATATCCGCATTATAGGGGTACCAGAAGAAGAAGAGAGAGAAAAAGGTATAGAAAGTGTCTTTGAAGAATCAATTGCTGAGAACTTCCCCAAACTGGGGAAGGAAATAGTTGCTCAGACTACAGAAGCACACAGAACTCCTAACAGAAGGGACCCAAAGAGGACAACATCAAGACACATAATAATTAAAATGGCAAAGATCAAGTACAAGGACAGAGTATTAAAGGCAGCCAGAGAGAGAAAAAAGGTGACCTACAAAGGAAAACCCATCAGGCTATCATCAGACTTCTCAGAAACCTTACAGGCCAGAAGAGAATGGCATGATAGATTTAATGCAATGAAACAGAAGGGCCTTGAACCAAGGATACTGTATCCAGCACAATTATCATTTAAATATGAAGGAGGTATTAAACAATTCCCAGACAAGCAAAAGTTGAGGGAATTTGCCTCCCACAAACCACCTCTACAGGGTATTTTAGAGGGACTGCTCTAGATGGGAGCACTCCTAAAAAGAGCACAGAACAAAACACCCAATATATGAAGAATGGAGGGGGAGGAATAAGAAGGGAGAGAAATAAAGAATCATCAGACTGTGTTTATAATAGCTCAATAAGTGAGTTAAGCTAGACAGTAAGGTAGTAAAGAAGCTAACCTTGAACCTTTGGTAACCATGAATCTAAAGTCTGCAATGGCAGTAAGTACATGTCTTTCAATAATCACCCTAAATGTAAATGGACTGAATGCACCAATCAAAAGACACAGAGTAATAGAATGGATAAAAAAGCAAGATCCATCTATACGCTGCTTACAAAAGACTCACCTCAAACCCAAAGACATGCAAAGACTAAAAGTCAAGGGATCGAAAAGATATTTCATGCAAACAACAGGGAGAAAAAAGCAGGTGTTGTAATACTAGTATCAGATAAAATAGACTTCAAAACAAAGAAAGCAACAAGAGATAAAGAAGGACATTACATAATGATAAAGGGCTCAGTCCAACAAGAGGATATAACCATTAAAAACATATATGCACCCAATACAGGAGCACCAACATATGTGAAACAAATACTAACAGACTTAAAGGAGGAAATAGAATGCAATGCATTCATTTTGGGAGACTTCAACACACCACTCACTCCAAAGGACAGATCCACCAGACAGAAAATAAGTAAGGACACAGAGGCACTGAACAACACACTAGAACAGATGGACCTAATAGACATCTATAGAACTCTACGCAACAGGATACACATTCTTCTCAAGTGCACATGGAACATTCTCTAGAACAGACCACATACTAGGCCACAAAAAGAGCCTCAGTAAATTCAAAAAGATTGAAATACTACCAACCAACTTTTCAGACCGCAAAAGTATAAAACTAGAAATAAATTGTACAAAGAAAGCAAAAAAGCTCACAAGTACATGGAGGCTTAACAAAATGCTCCTAAATAATCAATAGATCAACCACCAAATTAAAATGGAGATCCAGCAATATATGGAAACAAATGACAACAACAACACAAAGCCGCAACTTCTGTGGGATGCAGCAAAAGCAGTATTAAGAGGAAAGTATATAGCAATCCAGGCATATTTAAAGAAGGAAGAACAATCCCAAATGAATAGTCTAATGTCACAATTATCGAAATTGGAAAAAGAAGAAAAATGAGGCCTAAGGTCAGCAGAAGGAGGGACATAATAAAGATCAGAGAAGAAATAAATGAAATTGAGAATACTAAAACAATAGAAAAAATCAATGAAACCAAGAGCTGGTTCTCTGAGAAAACAAACAACATAGATAAGCCTCTAGCCAGACTTATTAAGAGAAAAATAGAGTCAACACACATGAACAGAATCAGAAACAAGAAAGGAAAAATCACGATGGACCCCACAGAAATACAAAGAATTATTAGAGAATACTATGAAAACCTATATGCTAACAAGCTGGAAAACCTAGAAGAAATGGACAACTTCTTAGAAAAAAAACCTTCCAAGACTGACTCAGAAAGAAACAGAAAATCTAAACAAACCAATTACCAGCAATGAAACTGAAGCGGTAATAAAAAAACTACCCAAGAACAAAACCCCTGGGCCAGATGGATTTACCTCGGAATCTTATCAGACATACAGAGAAGACATAATACCCATTCTCCTTAAAGTTTTCCAAAAAATAGAAGAGGAGGGAATACTCCCAAACTCATTCTATGAAGCCAACATCACCCTAATACTAAAACGAGGCAAAGACCCCACCAAAAAAAGAAAACTACAGACCAATATCCCTGATGAACGTAGATGCAAAAATATTCAACAAAATATTAGCAAACCGAATTCAAAAATACATCAAGAGGATCATACACCATGACCAAGTGGGATTCATCCCAGGGATGCAAGGATGGCACAACATTCGAAAGTCCATCAACATCATCCACCACATCAACAAAAAGAAAGACAAAAACCACATGATCATCTCCGTAGATGCTGAAAAAGCATTTGACAAAATTCAAAATCCATTCATGATAAAAACTCTCAACAAAATGGGCATAGAGGGCAAGTACCTCAACATAATAAAGGCCATATATGATAAACCCACAGCTAACATCATACTGAACAGCAAGAGGCTGAAAGCTTTTCCTCTGAGATCGGGAACAAGACAGGGATGCCCACTCTCCCCACTGTTATTCAACATTGTACTGGAGGTCCTAGTCATGGCAATTAGACAAAACAAAGAAATACAAGGAATCCAGATTGGTAAAGAAGAAGTCAAACTGTCACTATTTGCAGATGACATGATATTGTACATAAAAAACCCTAAAGACTCCACTCCAAAACTACTAGAACTAATATCGGAATTCAGCAAAGTTGCAGGATACAAAATTAACACACAGAAATCTGTGGCTTTCCTATACAGTAACAATGAACTAATAGAAATCAGGAAAACAATTCCATTCACAATTGCATCAAAAAGAATAAAATACCTAGGAATAAACCTAACCAAGGAAGTGAAAGACCTATACCCTGAAAACTACAAGACACTCTTAAGAGAAATTAAAGAGGACACTAACAAATGGAAATTCATCCCACGCTCCTGGCTAGGAAGAATTAATATCGTCAAAATGGCCATCCTGCCCAAAGCAATATACAGATTCAATGAAATCCCTATCAAATTACCAATAGCCTTCTTCAATGAACTGGAACAAATACTTCAAAAATTCATATGGAAACACCAAAGACCCCGAATAGCCAAAGCAATCCTGAGAAGGAAGAATAAAGTTGGGGGTGGGATCTAGCTCCCCAGCTTCAAGCTCTACTACAAAGCCACAGTAATCAAGACAATTTGGTACTGGCACAAGAACAGAGCGACAGACCAGAGGAACAGAATAGATACTCCAAACATTAACCCAAACATATATGGTCAATTAAAATACAAGAAAGGAGCCATGGACATACAATGGGGGAAATTACAGCCTCTTTAACAGATGGTGCTGGCAAAACTGGACAGCTACATGAAGAGAATGAAACTGGATCACTGTCTAACCCCATAAACAAAAGTAAATTCCAAATGGATCAAATACCTGAATATAATTCAAGAAACCATAAAACTCTTAGAAAAAAACAGAGGCAAAAATCTCTTGGAAATATATAAACATGAGCTACTTCTTCATGAGCATATCTCCCCAGGCAAGGGAAACAAAAGCAAAAATGAACAGGTGGGACTATATCATGCTGAAAAGCTTCGGTACAGCAAAGGACACCATCAATAGAACAAAAAGGTACCCTACAGTATGGGAGAATATATTCATAAATGACAGATCCGATAAAGGGCTGACATCCAAAAATATATAAAGAGCTCACGCTCCTCAACAAACAAAAAGCAAATAATCCAATTAAAAAATGGGCAGAGGAGCCGAATAGACAGTTCTCTAAAAAAGAAATTCAGATGGCCAACAGACACATGAAAAGATGCTCCACATCGCTAGTCATCAGAGAAATGCAAATTAAAAGCACAATGAGATATCCCCTCACACCAGTAGGGATCACCACCATCCAAAAGTCAAACAGCAACAAATGTTGACGAGGTTGTGGAGAAAGAGGGACTCTCCTACACTGTTGGTGTTAATGTAAATTAGTTCAACCATTGTGGAAAGCAGTATGGAGGTTCCTCAAAATGCTTAAAATGGAAATACCATTTGACCCAGGAATTCCACTTCTAGGAATTTACCCTAAGAACGCAGCAGCCCAGTTTGAAAAAGACAGATGCGCCCCTATGTTTATTGCAGCACTATTTACAATAGCCAAGAAATGGAAGCAACCTAAATGTCCATCAGTAGATGAATGGATAAAGAAGATGGGGTACATATACACAATGGAATACTATTCATCCATAAGAAGAAAACAAATCCTACCATTTGCAACAACATGGATGGAGCTAGAGGGCATTATTCTCAGTGAAATAAGCCAGGCAGAGAAAGACAAGTACCAAATGATTTCACTCATATGTGGAGTATAAAAGCAAAGAAAAACTGAAGGAACAAAACAGCAGCAGAATCACAGAACCCACAAATGGACTAAAAGTTACCAAAGGGAAAGGGACTGGGGAGGATGGGTGGGAAGAGAGGGATAAGGGCGGGAAAAAGAAAGGGGCATTACAATTAGCATTGTGGAGGGGGTCCGGGGTGGGCTGTACAACACAGAGAAGTCAGGTAGTGATTCTACAGCATCTTACTACGCTGATGGACAGTGACTGTGAAGGGGTATGTGGGGGGTACTTGGTGAAGGGGGGAGCCTAGTAAACATAATGTTCTTCATGTAATTGTAAATTAATGATACCAAAATTTTAAAAAATGCCTACCACTTCCTTTCCCAACTCTAAGCTCAAACAAAACATGCTGAAATTTACTAAGAATAAATCAAGCAAAATATTGTCTTCAGAAGGAATAAGCTGCTGTTCCTTCCAGTGTATCTTGTCTCTGAAGTTTTTGTTTGAAAATAAATTGTACTAACACTTGAAATTATTAAGCTGCAAGAAACTATACTCTCTTTAGAGTAGCTAATAGAAAAATATCTTACTTGTCATAAATGTAGAAGTAATTTAAAAATATTTAATATTCAGGATCTTTGAAATACTTTTTAAAAATTGTTGTCTTTGAAGAACTCACTAGGTTTAAAAATTACAGTTTACTGATAGGTTTAATCTTTAACCAAGGGCACAGGACAAATGAATGTCATTAGTTCTCTAACTGTGGAAAGCAAAATTAGATTTGCCCTTTGTGGTGTCATACTACAAGCCTCACCAAAATATAATGGAATCTAGTTCATGTTGTTTAAAATGATAAAATGTTAAACTTTCCTTTGACCAATGATTGCTGGTATTTAACAACTACAGAGGTGATATTTTAGTCATTGGTAAACCTCATTTAACTAATTGTACTCATAATTAGACTTCCCTGGAAGAACAGTGCAACTGAAAGACATCAATTTCGACATCATCTTATGTCTCCTGATGAGATCAGTTAGTATTTCATTTGAGAACAGAGAACTTTCTATTACCATTATAGCATATTTGCATGCTGTCTAGATGTACAGGATTGGCTGCTGGGTTTGACATTGCTATTGCTTTTCCTATTTTTGATTTGTCAAAATGATTGCTTTTGTCAATTCACAGGAAACGTTTAATTTAAATAAGAGGGCTAAGTTCTCAAATGCTCCATTTCTAACAGGCCGTAAATGAAATATTGTCTGTATAGCAAAAGCATTTAAGGTGTTAACATTCCATGATTCTGGTGAAATCAGAGGAAAGAGGAAAGAGGGAACAAATGTCAGGTTCTAGTTCAGACACCTTCCCTAACCGCTGGTCCTGGGCCCTCCCTCAGGAGATGTCCTTGTAGACAGGACAGTGTGCTGCTATTTAAGCACTTGCCCGCCATGATGATCAGCCTTCATTACTGCCTGGCAATTGGCAATTCTATCCCTGCTTAGCTCACTATTATATTATATTAATTATATTATATTAATATTATATTAATATTATAATTATTGTTATACTGTATTACAGTTTCACCCTCAATAAAATATGGAAAAGCTGCCATCTAATCTAATTTTTCCTGTCCTTATTTTCATTTAGCTTCCATTTATTCATTTATATCTGGCCCCTAACTTGGGAAGTATACATAGATTATTAATTTTACAAAGAGTTCTATAATAATAAAACAACAAAAGACAAACTCCTAGTAAGGTGCTTTACATGAATTATCTCATTAACTCTCCAAAATGATTCTTTAAGGTAAATAATATTTAAACAAGTTTAAAACAATTTACAACAGCTTGAGATATAATTCATATATCTTAACATCCATCTATTTAAAATGTACAAACTAGTGGATTTTAGTATACTGACAGACCTGTGAAGCCATCACCAGGAACTAATTTTAGGAAGTTTTCTTCATCTCCAAATGAAACCCTGAACCATTAGCAGTCACACCCCATTCTTTCTTTCCTCCTTGTATCCCCTGGCAACCACTGAACTACTTCTTGTCTCTATGGATTTGCTATTCTAGACATTTCATATAAATGAAATCATACAATACATGAGCTTTCATAGCTTTTTTTTTAATTTAACATGTTTTTAAGGTTCATACAAATTATAGCATGTATCCATACTTCATTCTTTTTTATTGACAAATGATGTTCTGTAAGGACACATCACATTTATTCATTATTGATGGGCATTTGGATTGTTTTCTGGCAATCATGATTATGCTGCCATGAATATTTGTGGGAACATTTGGTGTAGGCATGTTTTTATTCTCCTGGGTATACACCTAGGAGTGGAATTACTGGCTAGTATCCAGTAATTTATTTAACTTTTGGAGGGACTGCCAAACTGTTTTCCTAAGTGGCCACCCATTTTACATGCCCAACAGCAAAGAATGAGTTTCAATTTCTTCATGTCCACAGTATCCCTTGTTAATTGTCTTTTAGCTGGTTTAGCATGTGTTGTGGGCTTGATCTGCATTTTCCTAATAACTAATGTTGAGCATCTTTTCATATGCCTGTTGGTCATTTGTACTTCTTTAGAGAAATTTCAACTCACATCCCTTGCCCATTTTTTAAATTGGGTTGTCTTTATTTTTTATTGTAAATGTTCTTCATATATTCTGGATACTAGTATGATTGGCAAATATTTTCCACCATTCCATGGGTTGTCGTTTTACTTTCTTGATGATGTCCTTTGATGCACAAAGTTTTAAATTTTGAAGAAGCCCAATTCATCTTTTTTTCTTTTGTTATTTGTGCTTTAGATGCCCTAAGAAATCACTGCCTAACATCAGGTCATTAAATTTATGCCTATGTTTTCTTTCAAGAAAAGTTTCTTAGTTTGGCCCTTAGGTTGAGGTGTATGATCCATTTTAAATTAATTTTTGTATGTGTTGTGTTAACCTTATCTTACAGAGGAGAAAACTAGGCAAAATGAGGCTAAGCAATCTTCTTACAGTATGCAAGGGGCTGGCATAAGATTCAAATCTAAACAATTGGGCTACTGAGTCTGCACGCTTACCCACAATGTTACACTACTTCCTTAATGCAACTGAGTTCTTTAGCTTCTGTCAAAATACACATAAATTAATAGATTATGTAATTTTGTTCTTCAAATTATTAGCAGGTAGAGAATGTAATGGGAAACTTGTAAGGGAAACATTATTATTGCCCCAAAAGAGATCATCAGGTTTCTGCTTTATCCAAAGAAATGATGCAAAGACACATGAAAACTTTAAAAAGCAAAGCCAACATCTTCATGCTATAATATGCAGTCTCTATAGTGGAAATGGTTTACTGCTTTTACGATTAACCTGTTCCTTTTGGTAATGAAAATCAGAAGAGAAAATTTCACCAAATATTTCCTTTCCTCAGTGAACCAGATTTATGTTCACTAACTTTATTAACTTATATTTTTCTTAAAAATGTCTCTCCTTATGTCTGTGAAAACTGATTCTTCAAATGGTGACTATCTTGAAACTAAATAATGTCTAAGTTATCTCCTCCAACTAGTTTGTATCTATAGAAATCTTACCAAATGACATGTAAAAGATATCATTCTCATTATAGCCCTATCAGGTAGCATTTCATATGATGTTCAGAGAAATTCGAAAGGTTAACAACTTTGGAAATGTTAAGTAATATTAACATAGATTAAGACATTGGTCTACTGAGAACTATCTCAGTTTTCTTAATATCCAATTCAATACTCTAGCCATCATATATCACTAACTCCACATAGTAAAGCAATCATTAATGATTAAAATAAATTAAAATTCATAAAGAACCATGTGTGAATGAATTACATTACATAGATTTCAGAGCAGTTATTAAATAGACCTTTCAATTCTACCTGCTTTGCCTGTGATAGGCTTTTTAAAAAACCAATTAATTTCATCCAGGTAACAGTAGTAGATATTTCCCAACTCCTGTTGCTTGTTACTTTATTACATATATGCAATTTAACACACATTTTGTTGCAAAATAAAGATAAGTATATGAAGAGCAATTTGCCTGTTTGCATTTTCTTGCTGATTTAAAGCTTGATTTTAATTTGCACTGCATGCTTGTTAATGAAACTATTTAAAATAACTCTTAAAGTCTATAACATTAACATAATGGATACATTCCCCTAGAATCTCAACAGAAGTTTTTTTTTTAAATGTTAACTTGAGGCTTTGTAATAGATGTCATTCAAAGAGTTGTTTTCTTTTTTAAATCTCTAATGGGAACACTTTAAACTTTGAATGAGCTCTGTAATCTAAACCAATCTTTACAACTTTGCTAAACTAACATTTGGGGTCATGAATTTAGAAAAGATGGAAATGTCAGGCTTTGTTTTTCTTTCCAATGGCACAAATAGGTTCCTGAGAGCAAGAGAACCACAAATTCTGACAAGCACTGGCTACGTTTAATTAATTGGGTGATCAATTGAAGACAGTTCCCCAGAAAGCTTTGCCCTGCACATTTTAGCATTTTGTCCACCCCTGACTCAGAAGCATACTAGTGTTTGTACTACTCTTTGATTTCTCAGAACAGAACCAAAGGATAGGCTCTCTCAAAAGCCATACAAGCTCTTTGCAGGATCACTATTATCCTGGGATACTAATGTAAGACCAAATATAAGGTCAGGAATAAATTCATTCTTCGAAGTATAATGTGTTCAAAAATAGTCAAGTCCATTTACCAACTTCAAATATGGCTAAGAGAAATGAAATATAATAAACATCACCAAGCTTTCCAGACATGAAAAAATATATACTGGGTACTGGCAGAGTAAGTTCTTTTGGAGGACAAAGAGATGATGTGAAAGAGAGTCCTTTAAGTCATACAGTACTTGAGCCCAGGCTAATAAGGGGAACATTCTGTAGAAAAAAGTGATATAATAAAGATTCATATTTGTAATCCCTATTTCCCCGGGAAGTTAAAGAATATCACTTGCTAAAGTGGAATTTCACAATTTTCATATTCTGAAGAATATCACACTCGAGTCCAGTCATACTAAAGAAAAACTTTTACTTAATAGAGAAGCAACTAGGATTTGGAAAAACTGTTGGCGTAAAAGAAGAAGAGGTCACTTAATAAAAAGGAAGATCATACAGGGTTCCTGGGTTTACCTTTGCTTTGCGAAAGTGGTAGACCACCAGCATGCTAACGAAGTCGAGCAGCATACACAGGACTTGGAAGGAGATGATAGCAAGTCGTAAATACTTATCCTCCTGGACAAAGCAGGGGCTGTCATCAGCACAGTAGGGGCAGCCTTCCCTGCAGGGTAGGCAGACATAGGCTTCTTCTGACACATCTTTTGCACTTCCTGCAAAATGGTGATCCGGACCCCTTCCTGAAAGTTCCAAATAAAACCACAGTGTCATTGGACCTCTGAGGTAGGTGAGACTGAGTACAGAGTCAAAATACTATCCTCACCATTTCTCTTTTATTAAAGATCTTTTGTCAGCCTTCTTGCGAGGGTAGACAGTTGCTTTGTCTTTGGGCTCACACAAAATCCTTTTTATCCCATTGATTCAAAAAAAAGTCATTTAATAGTAACTGAGGGAAGTTAGCAAAAATGGAAATAAAACTCCCCAAAGGCAAGGAAAAATTTTCCAAGTCTTTTATACCATTATCTACCACTCAGCAACTGATACTCCCTATGGCACAAATCATATCCCATAAATATCTGTTAAAGAATTAACCAGAAGGAAGGATATCATGTATTTCCTGTGCCAAGTAAATACATACAATATTTTTGGAACTTAGTGACCTAGATGGCACCGAATCCAAAATGAGGCTTTGACTACTCTTTAATTCAGCAGGGATCTCATCTACCAAGCTCATTAGGTCTAAATTGGACAAAATGGTACTTAATTGACAGTTGTTCAGGGCACAATTGCCTAATGATGGTGTATCCTTTGCCCAGAATATCATCTATATTTATAGGCTACCATGTAATTTCCCCACTTTGCAGACCCAAAAGACATTTCCATACTATTAACTAACTGCTGCTATTGATCCTCCCTTCAATTTCAGTTTTTCTGTCTCAATTATCAAACTTAGCACTGAAGCCTGATAGGTAAAGATTCTCTTTAATCATTGACTTAACATTAACAAATATCCAATTAACAACATATACTAAAAAAAACCATTTCCAACTCTGAACTCAACATGAAAGACATTAGTAAATCTATGTCCAGTATAGTACACAACACAACCATACAGTTCAGTATGTAATACAACCTTGACTGACTGAGCAATTAGGGAAGAGGCTGTTCTGGTAAATAGCATTTTAATAACACACAGTTTAACTAGAAGTCTTTATTACTTTCTACTTTTTGTAAAGTGTATTTGTCTGCTTTTCTTCTTTAATAAATACAATGGCAAAAAGGTAATTGAAAATTTCTTTGATAATTCAGGATATATCGCTGCTTAAGCATCATCATTCTATTTACACAGCGAAAAACGTATGAATTTTAGTGTCTGGCAGATATGGTTCCTATCCCTAGATAGCTCTGAGACTTTGGGCAACTGACCACGTTGGATCTTATTTTACCTATGTATGAAATGTGATTGCTAAGAGAATTAAACAAGATAATGTATAAATCACAGTGCTTGGATTCTTCTTCTCCAAATATGGGAGGTGCTTAGAGGAAGCAGGGATCCATTGGTGCCCTAAAGAATGGTAGTACTGTTCAAAAAAGGAAGTTAGAAGAAAGAGCTGAGGTAATAAGGAAGTGAGTGGGAATGGCAAGTTCTATTATGGAGAAGTTAAATTTAAGGTTCAGCTCATTGTCCAGAGCCTTGAATGGGCTTTTCCTCATTCCCTGAAATGTCTCTTTCTTTATTCTCTCTCAGCTGCTCCTCTCCACCATTTGTTTCTATGCTACTGATAATTGTAGAAAATTGAAAGACCGTGTTGACTATCACAATAAGAAGTGATAATAATACAAAACTGGAGTGTGGGAGAAGGATCAAAGTCAAAGAAATAAGTCTAGAGAGTCCTGGGTAGATAAGGGAAAGACCTGGGAATGCAGAGGAAGGAGCAAAAAAGGTACAGAAGTTTTTACAATGTCATAAAATAAAATGGGTTTATTGGAATATGCTGGAATGTGATCAAAGGCAATGGCTGAGGAAAGGCTATGAATTTTAATGATTACTTTTTTCTTCACTGACCTTTAACACAGTAGTTTCCAAAGAGTGTTAGAGATTGCAATTAGGTCGTCAGCGCTTAATGAATAAATACGTGATAAACTAGAATATTTCAAGAAATGTTCCACTGAACAAAAAAAAGCAGGAAAATTGCATGGTTAGTAGGAGTAATGATGGGGTCAAAAAAGGATTTTGGTTTTCCTCACAAAAATTCTCAATCATAATCTAAATTGGTCATGCGGATGTTAGCACAGCATGGAGAATATAATCAGTGATTCTGTAACATCTTCCTAGGTTGATAGATAGTAACTGCATTAATGGGGGTGAGGATTTAATAATATGGATAACTGCTGAACTAGTGTGTATACTTGAAACCAATATAAGATTGTATATCAACTATGCTTCAATGAGAAAAAAAAGTGTAATTGGGGAAATCAGTTCTTTGAATAACTGATGTCTCTTCCAACAGTGGCAAGAAGTAGAGATGGATTAAAGATTTTTTAAAAGATTTTCTTTAAAAGAGAGGAGGAATCAGTTGAACACCATTTTGAAGTAGAGGGGTAAGAAAATGTGGAGGCCAGTCTTGTAAAGTCTTATGCTTTTCAGCAATTCAAGTAAAAGTATATGCTGAGAATGAAGGAGGCCAGTTCTGAGGGTGAAAACATGGAAAGTTAAGGCAGCAACATAATACAAGATAACTAGTTGGAATACTTGGCAGAAAAAGAATCCAGGTAGGGTAAGATGGTATGATTTAGAAAGAGATCTAGTCAACACATTCTTTCAATTTTCTACAATTATCAGTAGCATAGAAACAAATGGCGGAGGGGAGCAGCTGAGAGAGAAGAAAGAAAGAGGCATTTCAGGGAATGAGGAAAAATCCATTCAAGGCTCTGCAATAAGCTACAGCCTCCGCTCCCTCCAGGAGCTGGTGCCCAAGTCCAGAGACCTCCTGATTCTGGGTTAGTCTAAGGGAATGAAGAGGAAAACAGTTCTCCATGTCAACCTTACTCCTTGATCAAAGGTGGGCTTGTCATGAACTCCTGTGCACGTCTGGACTGTGCACACACGTGTCTGGGCAGGTCCCTGCATCCTGTGCCATGACACCAGTGGGGCCCCATAGTGGAACAGAAAATTAGAAGTATGGCATGGAATTCTTGTCTGGGGCAGAGCATAATACAAAGTGTACTTAGGAAAAATCATTCAAAGCTGTCAAGAAATTGGTATAGCAATGGCTCGAGTAAGAGGCAGGGCCAAATAGCATTTGAAGGGATGAACAACAGGTATCTAATACAGGCACAAACTTGAGGAATGATGAGGCACACAAGTCAAAGCTATGAAGTGTGAAAGCCTCAGATATTAAGAGAACCATGCATTAACTAACTGAGTATAAATGGGATAGTCATGCAAGTGAAACCAGAAAGGGTCACTGTAGTACAATGATTAAGATAGTCATGTAGGATATAGATGGTCGGATGAAGCTGACAAAAATGTCAAGATCTCTAAGGTAAGATTTGGGAGATAGAGGTCACTATTTCCTCTCTGGCCAAAATGGAAGAACAGGGGTTGAACTTATCTTTCCATTAGAAACAATGAAAAAATGGACAAAATATAGAAAAGTAATGGTTTTACAGACACTGGATATCTGGCAAGAAAGGACAGTGATTCCTAACAAGTGCAAACACTCCTTGAACAAACCCAACTACTATAAACAGAACAACAAAAGTTAAATTACTAAAGAAAAAGTATCTATGGAAAAATCTTTGTTTTTTGAACAGCCCTTCTTAACCCAATCTTTGCTTTCTTGTGTCAGTTCAATAGGTGGGTATTCTCTCATTAGTTTAAGAAGCTTCTGGCTGCATATAAGCCAAGTATCACATACTATTTACTTTCAATACAAATTAAACTTGAAACTTCACCCATATCTGCAAAAATAAAATTCTCCCAGATGATAGGAGCCGAGACTATTTTGCACCTTGAATGACTTGAATCTGAAAAATACTGCAGTATGTTAACAGATTTATTCATTTGAGCTTGTTGGTTTTTGTAACATGGCTACAGCAAGCAGTCACAGCCACATTTTAGCTATAAGTATAGCAGCTTTGCAAAATTTTCGATCCTTTTTAACCGATCAAGATTTGAGAGTTCCCCTTTGCTTAGAACCAAATCTATGGTCCACTTCTAGAAAACCTAACCTTATCCCTGACTTTTCATGATCCTTATTTTACTTTAGCCCAGTTCTTCAACTTTGTTATTCTGTTGCATACTATATATTTCTGTAAGGTACACAAAATCATTTTTAGAATGAGATAGGAAAAACTGGGAGAACTGTACCTCAAGTTGTACAGCATTTAACAGAAACAAATTATTATTCAACAATTATTTTCTGACTGTCAGATCATGTGTCAGGCCTTCTTTTAGTGGAATAAATCAGTGAACAAAAAGCAAAGATCTCTGTGCCTGTTTAATTTACGTTCCAGTGAGGTAAACAGACACAACCAACCAACATAATAGGCAAATAATATTGTATGTAAAACTGAGAAGTAGCACAAGGTCAGGGGCATCAGACATGCTACGGTGGGGGCTGCAATTTTAAATAAAAAAGTTAGGGTACATCTCATCGTAAAGGTGGTATCTGATCAAAAGATTTGAGGGAGGTAAGGGAGTTGCTACATAAATACTCCAGGCTCCCGTCCTTTGCAGAAAAAATCTGAGGGACATGATGTTCAGTTTTAGAGAGCTCCTAGGAGAACTGAGCCCACAGGACTCACAGTGATAATCCAAGTCAATGATGCACTTTTTATTGCCTTCTCTTCCCTGTACCTTTCTTCACTCCACTTCATTCTTTATTCTTACTTTCGGGAATCACTGGACAAGGGCTGAGCAAGCTTAGCTGGCTTCACAGAATGCCCGGAGGCAGAAAAGGAAAGAATTCTGTAGGCACGTCAGGGGACTACTGGCAGCATACCCAGTCACAATCATCGTGTCTAAAATCTGTGGTGAGTCAAGAGTATGGGATGCAGGGCACACACAAAATTTATGATAGCTTCTAAATTCCAAAGTCAGCTGTCTCTGGCACTACTCAGACAACCTGAATGGGGCCACCTAGACCCGAACAACATGTAAACCATATGCTAGGTGAAAGTGAACAAGCTTGGGACTTGGTAGGTCACACAGGTAACTCAAATGAAGTTGTTAAATACTTTCCTATATATGCACAAGCAATTTACTTTGCAGAAGCAGTTAATTCTTGCCTGTGGTCCTTTTCTTTCCTTTATAAGACTAGTCTGAATCAATTTGTTAAAGATAAGTGAGAATGCAATGATTGCTACCAGTTGTTTCTTTTAAGGAATAGAATCCTCTTCAGTTTGCTTTTTTGTTACATAGATTGTAACTGAATAGCAGTATGATGAGATACTCCAATAAATTGGGCTGTTCAAACGGCCCAAATTGAGTTTCTAAGATCTGGAGACACAATAAACACAAAATTAAATCATCACCAAAGGAACAATCTTAATTTCATGTTGTCAAAAAATTGGCAGAGGTGGAGCCAACATGGCGGCGTGAGTAGGACAGTGGGAATCTCCTCCCAAAAACATATATATTTTTGAAAATACAAAAATACAACTAATGCTAAAAGAGAGACCAGAAGACACAGGACAACAGCCAGACCACAACTACACCAGCGAGAACCCAGCGCCTGGTGAAAGGGGTAAGATACAAGCCCCGACCCGGCGGGACCCGAGCACACCTCCCCCCAGCTCCCAGTGGGAGAAGAGCAGGCAGAGCGGGAGGGAGACGGAGCCCAGGACTGCCGAACACCCAGCCCCAGCCATCCGGATCAGAGTGCAGACACAGTGCGTGCATGGGGTCCTGGATACTAGGGGAATAGGGCAGCAAGACCTCTGAGCGGATGCCGAAGCTGATGCCCCTGTGACAAAGAAAAGCGGGGACTTTTTGAAAGTCTTAAAGGGACAGGGATTTAACAGCTGGACGGAAACAGCATAGGTCACAGCCCAGTGGCTGGAAATTACAGGGAAAACCGGCGCACTAACCCCCTGGGCAACAGCTCCGAGACTCCTCAGGGAGGTAAACAGCCAAACAGCCCCCCCCCATCCATTACCGCTCTGGGCGCTGCCTAAGGCAAAACACACCCACAGAAAGGCAGAAAGGAAAATTCTTACACTTCGGCCGGGAAAGACATAAAGACCCAGCCTACATGCAATTACACAACACAAGCCACTAGGGGTCACAGTTGTCCCAGTAAAGAAAGGCCAGGAGCAAGTGAAAGGTTTGGCCCTCCCAGATGACAGTCAATAGCACCTGTCAACATGAAAAGGCAAAAAAATATGATCCAGAGAAGACTAACCCAGACAGCTTCGGCATCTGCTACATCTTCCCCTGAGAAGGAACCTGGGGAGATAGATTTAGCCAGTCTTCCTGAAAAAGAATTCAAAACAAAAGTCATAACCATGCTGATGGACTTGCAGAGAAATATGCAAGAACTAAGGAAGGAGAATACAGAAATAAAACAAGCTCTGGAAGGACTTCAAAACAGAATGGACGAGATTCAAGAGACCACTAATGGACTAGAAAACAGAGAACAGGAATGCAGAGAAGCTGATGCAGAGAAAGATAAAAGGATCTCCAGGAATGAAAGAATTTTAAGAGAGCTGAGTGACCAATCAAAAAGGAATAATATACGCATTATAGGGATTCCAGAAGAAGAGACAGAAAAAGGGATAGAAAGTGTCTATGAAGAAATAATTGCTGAAAACTTCCCCAAACTAGGGGAAGAAATGGCCTCTCAGACCACAGAGGTACACAGAACTCCCATGACAAGGGATCCAAGGAGGGCAACACCAAGACACATAATAATTAAAATGGCAAAGATCAAAGACAAGGACAAAGTATTAAAGGCAGCCAGAGAGAAAAAAAAGGTTACCTACAAAGGAATATCCATTAGGCTATCATCAGACTTCTCAACAGAAACCCTACAGGCCAGAAGAGAATGGCATGATATACTTAATGCAATGAAACAGAAGGGCCTCGAACCAAGACTACTGTATCCAGCACGAATATCATTTAAATATGAAGGAGGGATTAAACAATTCCCAGATAAGCAAAAGTTGAGGGAATTTGCCTCCCACAAACCACCTCTTCAGGGCATCCTACAGGGACTGCTCTAGTGGGGAGCACTCCTAAAAAGAGCACAGAACAAAACACCCAACATATGAAGAAGGGAGGAGGAGGAATAAGCAGGGAAAGAAATAAAGAATCATCAGACTGTGTTTATAATAGCTCAACAAGCGAGTTAAGTTAGACAGTAAGATAGTAAAGAAGCTAACCCTGAACCTTTGGTAACCACAAACTTAAAGCCTGCAATGGCAATAAATTCATACCTTTCAATAATCACTCTAAATGTAAATGGACTGAATGCACCAATCAAAAGACACAGAGTAACAGAATGGATAAAAAAGCAAGATCCATCCATATGCTGCTTACAAGAGACTCACCTCAAACCCAAAGACATGCACAGACTTAAAGTCAAGGGATGGGAAAAGATATTTCATGCAAACAACAAAGAGAAGAAAGCAGGTATTGCAATTCTGGTATCAGACAAAACAGACTTTAAAATAAAGAAAGTAACAAAAGACAAAGAAGGACATTACATAATGTTAAAGGGCTCAGTCCAACAAGAGGATATAACCATTATAAATATATATGCACCCAATACAGGAGCACCAATATACCTGAAACAAATACTAACAGAACTAAAGGAGGAAATAGAATGCAATACATTCATTCTGGGAGACTTCAACACACCACTCACTCCAAAGGACAGATCCACCAGACAGAAAATAAGCAAGGACACAGAGGCACTGAACAACACACTAGAACAGATGGACCTAATAGACATTTACAGAACTCTACATCCAAAAGCAACAGGATACACGTTCTTCTCAAGTGCACATGGAACATTCTCCAGAATACACCACATACTAGGCCACAAAAAGAGCCTCAGTAAATTCCAAAAGATTGAAATCCTACCAACCAACTTTTCAGAACACAAAGGAATAAAACTAGAAATAAACTGTACAAAGAAAGCAAAAAGGCTCACAAACACATGGAGGCTTAACAACACGCTCCTAAATAATCAATGGATCAATGACCAAATCAAAATGGAGATCCAGCAATATATGAAAAGAAACGACAACAACAACACAAAGTCCCAACTACTATGGGATACAGCAAAAGCAGTCTTAAGGGGAAAGTATATAGCAATCCAGGCGTATTTAAAGAAGGAAGAACAATCCCAAATAAATGGTCTAATGGCACAATTATCGAAACTGGAAAAAGAAGAACAGATGAGGCCTAAGGTCAGCAGAAGGAGGGGCATAATAAAGATCAGAAAAGAAATAAATAAAATTGAGAAGAATAAAACAACAGCAAAAAATCAATGAAACCAAGAGCTGGTTCTTCGAGAAAATAAACAAAATAGATAAGCTTCTAGCCAGACTTATTAAGAGGAAAAGAGCGTCAACACAAATGATGAGAATCAGAAATGAGAAAGGAATAATCACGACGGCCCCACAGAATTACAAAGAATTAAAAGAGAATACTATGAAAACATATATGCTAACAAGCTGGGAAACCTAGGAGAAATGGACAACTTCCTAGAAAAATACAACCTTCCAAGACTGACCCAGAAAGAAACAGAAAATCTAAACAGACCAATTACCAGCAACGAAATTGAAGTGGTAATCAAAAAACTACCAAAGAACAAAACCCCCGGGCCAGATGGTTTTACCTCGAAATTTTATCAGACATACAGGGAAGACGTAATACCCATTCTCCTTAAAGTTTTCCAAAAAATAGAGGAGGAGGGAATACTCCCAAACTCATTCTATGAAGCTAACATCACACTAATACAAAAACCAGGCAAAGACCCCACCAAAAAAGAAAACTACAGACCAATATCCCCTGGTGAACGTAGATGCAAAAATACTCAACAAAATATTAAGAAATCGAATTCAAAAGTACATCAAAAGGATCATACACCATGACCAAGTGGGATTCATCCCAGGGATGCAAGGATGGTACAACATTCGAAAGTCCATCAACATCATCCACCACATCAACAAAAAGAAAGACAAAAACCACATGATCATCTCCATAGATGCTGAAAAAGCATTTGACAAAGTTCAACATCCATTCATGATAAAAACTCTCAGCAAAATGGGAATAGAGGGCAAGTACCTCAACATAATAAAGGCCATCTATGATAAACCCACAGCCAACATTATATTGAACAGTGAGAAGCTGAAAGCATTTCCTCTGAGATAGGGAACTAAACAGGGATTCCCACTCTCTCCACTGTTATTTAACATAGTACTGGAGGTCCTAGCCACGGCAATCAGACAAAATAAAGAAATACAAGGAATCCAGATTGGTAAAGAAGAAGTTAAACTATCACTATTTGCAGATGACATGATACTGTACATAAAAAACCCTAAAGACTCCACCCCAAAACTACTAGAACTGATATCGGAATACAGCAAAGTTGCAGGATACAAAATCAACACACAGAAATCTGTGGCTTTCCTATACAATAACAAGGAACCAACAGAAAGAGAAATCAGGAAAACAACTCCATTCACAATTGCATCAAAAAAAATAAAATACCTAGGAATAAACCTAACCAAAGAAGTGAAAGACTTATACTCTGAAAAACTACAAGTCACTCTTAAGAGAAATTAAAGGGGACACTAACAGATGGAAACTCATCCCATGCTCGTGGCTAGGAAGAATTAATATCGTCAAAATGGCCATCCTGCCCAAAGCAATATACAGATTTGATGCAATCCCTATGAAACTACCAGCAACATTCTTCAATGAACTGGAACAAATAATTCAAAAATTCATATGGAACCACTAAAGACCCCGAATAGCCAAAGCAATACTGAGAAAGAAGAATAAAGTAGGGGGGATCTCACTCCCCAACTTCAAGCTCTGTTATAAAGCCATAGTAATCAAGACAATTTGGTACTGGCACAAGAACAGAGCCACAGACCAATGGAACAGACTAGACAATCCAGACATTAACCCAGACATATATGGTCAATTAATATTTGATAAAGGAGCCATGGACATACAATGGGGAAATGACAGTCTCTTCAACAGATGGTGCTGGCAAAACTGGACAGCTACATGTAGGAGAATGAAACTGGACCATTGTCTAACCCCATATACAAAAGTAAACTCAAAATGGATCAAAGACCTGAATGTAAGTCACGAAACCATTAAACTCCTGGAAGAAAACATAGGCAAAAACCTCTTAGACATAAACATGAGTGACCTCTTCTTGAACATATCTCCCCGGGCAAGGAAAACAACAGCAAAAATGAACAAGTGGGACTCTATTAAGCTGAAAAGCTTCTGTACAGCAAAAGACACCATCAATGTCTGGGATGACACCATCAATGTATGGGAGAATATATTTGAAAATGACACATCAGATAAAGGCTTGACGTCCATATATAAAGAGCTCACACGCCTCAACAAAGAAAAAACAAATAACCCAATTAAAAAGTGGGCAGAGGAACTGAACAGATGGTTCTCCAAAAAAGAAATACAGATGGCCAACAGACACATGAAAAGATGCTCCACATCGCTAATTAGCAGAGAAATGCAAATTAAAACTACAATGAGGTATCACCTCACACCAGTAAGGATGGCTGCCATCCAAAAGACAAGCAACAACAAATGTTGGAGAGGCTGTGGAGAAAGGGGAACCTTCCTACACTGCTGGTGGGAATGTAAATTAGTTCAACCATTGTGGAAAGCAGTATGGAGGTACATCAAAATGCTCAAAACAGACATACCATTTGACCCAGGAATTGCACTCCTAGGAATTTAGCCTAAGAATACAGCAATCAAGTTTGAGAAAGACCAATGCACCCCTATGTTTATCGCAGCACTATTTACAATAGCCAAGAATTGGAAGCAACCTAAATGTCCATCGATAGATGAATGGATAAAGAAGATGTGGTACATATACACAATGGAATACTACTCAGCCATAAGAAAAGGGCAAATCCAACCATTTGCAGCAACATGGATGGAGCTGGAGGGTATTATGCTCAGTGAAACAAGCCAAGCAGAGAAAGAGAAATACCAAATGATTTCACTCATCTGTGGAGTATAAGAACAAAGGAAAAACTGAAGGAACAAAACAGCAGCAGAATCACAGAACTCAAGAATGGACTAACAGGTACCAAAGGGAAAGGGACTGGGGAGGATGGGTGGGTAGGGAGGGATAAAGGGGGGACAAAAAGGGGTGTATTAAGATTAGCATGCATGGGGGGGTGGGAGAAAGGGGAAGGCTGTACAACACAGAGAAGACAAGTAGTGATTCTACAACATTTTGCTACGCTGATGGACAGTGAATGTAAAGGGGTATAAGGGGGGACCTGGTATAGGGGTGAGCCTAGTAAACAAAGTATTCATCATATAAGTGTAGATTAATGATAAAATAAAAAATAAAAAAAAGCAGTTCCTGTGTGGTGACCTCCAATGAGTTCTACACAATGATATAAAGGGCATCTAAAAGTGTAGGGAAAGGGTCTGTTTGTGTTTATACAGAGGATCAAAGCCTAATTTGGCTACCCCAAAAATGAACTAAGATACGATATGAAAAAGAATTTCCAACATCAGCACTCTCGGGAAGACTCATGCCAGAAGATGATCATCAAAAAACCCCAACAAAGATCCACGCACTGCTACAGCTGTAGATGCACTCATCCCACCAGTTCCTGGACTTACCATGGGAATGAAGAAGGAGATATCTAAGCTGGCCTGTGCATACAGTAAAACAACAAATTTGACTGGATCTATACTGTTGGAACTCACCCAAGAATTAGGAGAAGTGCAAATTGTAGCGCTCCAAACTCTTACAACTACAGACTATTTACTGTTAAAAGAACATATGGGATGTGAACAGTCCCCAGGAATGGGTTGTTAATTTGTCTGAATTCTCTCAGACTGTTCAAGTTCAGTTGGACAATATCCACCATATCATAGATAAGTTTTCACAAATGCCTAAGGTGCATTAATGGTTTTCTTGGTTTCACTGGAGATGGCTGGTAATTACAGGTATGCTTTGGTTACGTAACTGTACTCCTATTATGTTAATGTGTGTGCACAATTTAATTAGTAGCTTAAAACCTATACATGCTGAAGTTACTCTACAAGAGGATATGTCAAAGAAATAATCAATCTTCCCAGGTTTTCTTCTGCCTGCTACTTCTATAGCTTTTCTTCTTCCTTCTTAATTACAACCCTTAAATAGAATTCGTGCCACATATCGAATTTACCAAGTATCATAATTCTTCCAAGTGGTAAAGACAGCTCAAGACAAATGCTGGGCATAGAAGCCACAGGGCATAAATATGCAAAGAAGTAAAAAGCTAACCTTTTCAAACAATAAGGCTTCTCTCTCACTTACCAACTTCACATTTCCCTGTATGGCCCCGGAAGATGACTGGTTAGCCAGGGACAGGTAAGATTCCTCAAGGGAGGAACAACCTAAGACAGGCACAGTCACAGGGGGGCCATCAGGTGAGAAATTGGGGATCAACAGAGGTGAGGCTTAGAACCTCACCCCCCCCTGTTCTGAGAGAAATCTTCTGCATACGTGGATGTTTTATTGCTCTGGTCTAGCTTGGATTAACACATAGTCTACAGGCACACACCTGATCATCTACATTTGCTCTCTTACAACACTAAACTATGTTTTCTACCTTTATCTTGTATCTACCTACCACTTCAGCATTTTATTAAAAATAATAATAATAAAGAGAGAAATGTGGTATCCACATATAAATCAAGTATAAAAATCAAATGAGTATTCATATTTGAACTGACTGTTTATAGTTCATAATGCATGAGCAAAACCAAATGTTTCTGTGATGACTGCCCTTGTACTGCTCACCATGTAACTTATTCAATATGTAAGAATTTGTTCTCCATGTAAGAACTTGTTCGTTATGCTTCAGAAGATTGGAGACTGATGAAAATTAGGCTTGGGGTGGATTAATGATTGTGCATTGAGCATTGACCCCCCTATACAGAATTTTATTGTTGTTAACAACCATTTGATCAATAAATATGAGAGAGGCCCTCATACAAAATATATATATATATATATATATATATATATACACACTTCCAATTGTAAAATAAATAAGTAACTGGGATGTAATGTATAGCATAAGGAATATAGTCAAAATATTGTAACAACTTGGTATGGTGATAGCTGGTACCTAGACTTATCATGTATATAAATGTTGAATCACTGTGTTGTACACCTGCAGCTAATGTAATACTGTGTGTCAACTACCCTTCAATAAAAAATAATTATCTAAAAAAAAATGGCAAAAAATGGTTTCTCTTCTCAGATTTTGCCAAATTCAGCAACAATATTTATATTGTCAAAGATCCATAAGACATTCTGCAATATTCTAAACATTTGGGTTTAAGATTAGTTATTTGTTTCCTCTCAAAAAGACATAGCTGAGGAAAAAAAAGAAAAAGGAAAAATTTTCTCCTGCAATGAAAAACAGAGTATCTTCTTTCTGAAAGTTCTGTGGTATTAAATTTATATAATTAACAAAAAATTAGGCTTTCTTCTTTCCTTTTTTTACTAGAAAATCTTATTCTTAAATCAGATGTAGATGTGTTTTGCTTTATAATAACACCTTTCTCCCACTAACCCAATTTTGTTGCTCATAGATCTTTCCTAATTATGGTACCTCCTAGATTGATTTATTTTGCTATTCATGCAAACAAAGGTTCTTTCATAGTGATCACAATGTCCCCAATTCAAGTTTACTAAGGAGACTGAGTTACTTGCTAGATTTGACCTACTGAAGCAGAAAATGGGAAGTAGAATTGCAGGAATACAATAACTCAAACAGTCCTACTGTATAGTCCATTCCACTGGCCAAAGCTGGACTTGCATCTACCCTGCCCATTATTCTCTTCACCAACCTACTATCCAAAGATCCATACCAACACAGAGAACTTTGCATGCGTGATTCACTCTGTCTCTGTTCTCTTTTCTTCCTGATGCTCCATGCCTTGTAACTATCTTATCTGCCTGTATTCTACTATGACTACTACTAGAGTTCCGCAGATCTATGTGCTGTGCCCAAATAAATTGTGGGCTCTGTTAGAAGAAGACAATGCTTTTATCTTTATTTTCCAACCTAGATTAACATTACCAAAGATCCAATATGCCTGGCTACAAAATACAATCATGAGTGCAGGACCTAAAACAGAAAAAGCCCATACAATCCATTATCTATCTTCCTCAGGTAGGACTGAAAAAGTTAACAGGTATTGTCTACTGAAGTAGTTGAAGCTAGATAAAAGGCTGGAAATTGATATAACTCCAAACCATTCTTTATTTCCTGACATAGTTAATATTAAATTATGTTGGTTAGATGAATGCTTCATTATTCATGGATAAAAGGCAATTTGTTGGAAATAAATTATGATCATATTTTATTCTCTGTGTTCAAAAGTATCACACGATCAGCTCACAAATGTTAAATAGTAAAGTGTGATCATTAGAAACTTCTTTAGTAACTGCCTTAACTTTATCTATGATAAAGTTTGACTTTGGTAAACTTGACTTTGATAAATTTGACTGTGATAAACTTTACTTGACATAGTCAAATAACTTTATCTGACTATGAGGTTCTACTAAGGGATGCAAAGTGATAAAATAGAAAGCAAAACTGTAAGTCAGAGACCTGATTTCTAAAGCTCAAAAAAGCTCAAATTAAAGATAGAACATTCTACATTCAGTGTTTCCTGTAGGACAAAAAGGATTACATAATTTTCTACTTCCAAAAATATTTTCTCAATACATGCCAAACTTCTCTATTCAGGACAAGGGAATATATGCAGCTACTAGATATCACACTACTACTAAATAATAATATATAACTCAGTATTTTATGCATACTGTATACTCAGCAAATAATTGCTAATGATGAAGGTGCTCTCCCCAAAGAGTAAGTTAATTGATCTGTTATACAAATGTATAGTTGAAAATAACATTCAACTCAATAAATCTTTCTTCATGCTCTCAAACCATTTATGCTTAAGAATTTATTTAAAATGGTATTTTTCAAGATGCTGGACACAAACTAGAAAAATATGTTAAGAACATAAGTTATTACAGGTGTCTTTGGAACCCATGGGAAAAATCTGTCAGAAATCATCTTGGATGATCATTTGATGTGGAAAATTCATTCTGAGCAACTAAAAAACCCTGCATAAACAGGATTCACTAAAGCTTGAAAACAAAGATGACATTTGGAACTTTCAGATAAAACAAATACTTCCTGAAGACAAATGGCAAATATGAATTGCTCTTAGCTTTGGCAATAGCAGCCTTTCAGTTCATTACATGAGTGACCAAGCTACCCTAAGCAAAAATACAGAGAAGGACATGGGAAGAAGGTTATAGTAACACCACAGGACATCTGAGGAACTAAAACTTTAGCCTGTAAACATGAGCCTGTCAAGACAAATTGTGACCATTTGTGAACTGTATGTTTAACCTATTTGCTTACCTTAATTTTACTATATTGACATCAGAAAAACACAAAATATCTGGACCTTTTTATATAAATATAATTTTAACCTATTTGCTTACCTTAATTTTACTACATTGACATCAGAAAAACATAAAATATCTGGACCTTTCTATATAAATATAATTTTATAGTTACATAAACCAGTAAAATGTAAACTTTGGAATGGGAAAGTAAACCATAGCACATTTGTACTCGATGGAATTCTGTAACTATTACCATTATGTTCAAGAAAACTATGTAAAATATTTAAAGTGAATATAATGACAAATTTCTAGAAAGAGCACATACAGAAATTTATATAAAAACCATAAATTTAAAGAATTAAATGACCAAAAGATTTTCAAATGGTTTTTAAAATTCTACTTTTCTATGCATTCTAAAGTTTCTTCAATGAGTATGCAATATTTTTTATAATAAAAACAACTATTTTAAAACCATGACTCTCTAGATAGCAATGAATAACAAGGTGAATTTTTGTCCCAAATCCCAAATATCTAATTAACCAAACAATGCTACAGTTACTGAAAAATTTTAGACCTCTGAATTAAAATATAATGTTTGGAAGATTAGATTTTTGTAGCTTTCAACTTTGATATAATTTGAACCGTAAAGAAAAGCTGCAAGAATAGTATTAAAATGCCATATAAATGGATAAAAAAAGATGTGGTTTATATACATAATGGAGTATTATTCAGCCATGAGAAAGGAGGATATCCTGCCATTTGTGACAACATGGATGGACACTGAGCATATTATACTGAGATAGGTCAAAGAAAGAGAAGTATTGTATGATATCACTTAAATGTGGAAGTTAAAAAAGCCAAACCTATAAAACACAGTATAAAATGGTAGTTACCAGGGAATGGAGGGTGGGGGAGAAAAACCAATGGTGTTTAACTTCTAATGAATAGTAAATAAGTCATAGAGATCTAATGTATAGTACAATGATATAGATAATGATATTGTATTATAATGATGTTACTGATAAATATTGCTTCAATGTCAATATTACAATATATAAATGTATCAAAGTAACACTATACACCTTAGATTTACAAAATGTAAACATCAAATTTATCAAATAAAAAGACATCCCATATATCCTTTACCAAGATTCACTAATTATTTACACTCTACAATATTTACCTTATTCATATTCTCGATAGATGTTTACAAATTTGTATGTATACTATTTTTTTCTGAATCGATTTGAGAGTAAATTAGAGTTATTATGTCCCTTTACCCACAAACACTCAGTTTGTGTGTTCTAAGAAAAGAGAACTATCATACAAAATCATATTACAAATATCAAAGTTGGGAAATGTAATATTGATCCTATATTTTTTATGAGTAGTTCATATTAAAATTTCATCAGTTCTCATAGTAATGTTCTTCATAGCTATTTTTATCCATCCAGGATGAAATTCAGGATTATGCATTGCATTTAGATGCCATGTCTCTACTCTGATCTGAAACATGATTAAGACAATAGAGTACTTTTTCTAGTCTCCCAAAAAACTTTTCTGATAAAGTTTGTGAGTTTTGTTAAGATTTTTATTCTACAAACTATGAATTAGCAAATTTAAAAAATTGTACCACACAGCAAACAGAGCTATTGAGAAATAACATCTATTAAATGCATATAATAAATATTAAACATAAATAAAATATTAAATTGTGTATATTACTATCAGCTACATTATTTTACATTGAAAAATAAAGTAAAATATTTTACTCTCCATCATTAAATTAGAAAATGGAGAGGTTTCTTAGTGAATCCTTTATTTTTATGTTCTTTTAAATGTTGTACTACTTATTGGTATTCTAATAAAATTAGAAGACTTAACCCTACTATCGACTTTCTAAATATTTCACCTCATTTGAGGATTAAAAAATTTTTCTATTGAAATAAGTCAGACAATTCAAAGTAACCAAAAAAATGGAGAAAGACAGTTTTAATTAATTTGCTTCAACATCTAAGCACTTTTGTTAAATCTGACTTTTGGTTAATAGTGTTGTCATTCCTAGCTATCAATACCTGTTCAACAAAAAAGTTCAGCAAAGAGTAAATTGTATTAGTTATAAGTTAAAAGTTGCCCTTATAAATGTTAAGTATTAATGTCTTAAACGTTTTCCTTCAACAAGGTAATAACATCCTTTTCCTTTGAAGGGAACAAATGGAATTAGAAGGTAACATTAGAAAGCATGTAGCAAAATTCTATTTGAATGCTTACTGAGTAAAAAAAAATTGCATGGTGTATATATTGAGAAATGTTACCATCTATCACAAAAACTTAAGTGGCAGTTTCAGTCATTGCTGAGCAAGCACTAAAACTTTTCAGAAATTTTCTTCAAATTATCAGTTTTTTGGTTTTCTGAACTGAAGATTTAATTAATGAAAAATTGAAGGGATATTTCTCTCCTGCTCCTTTTTCTTTCCTCCTGTTCCTTTTTTAAAAAGAATAAAAATATACATTTTCTTAATCTCTTAGATTGATATTTCCTTGGAATAAACTTTGAAAGTATCAAACTGGTATTATCAAAATGTACCCACATTTTTAGGACTTGTGGAACATATAATCAAAATGTACCTCAGAAAGTTTTCTTCCTGTGTTTATGAAAGAAAAATACTGCTCCTGATTTAGAAAAGAATGAATTGAAGAGGGGAGGGGGTACTGAAACAGAAGTTATATACTTCAGTTCCTCTTAGAATAAGCCTTTTGTAGAAAAATCACTACAGTATAAGAGTTTTGCTGATTAAGATTCTTAAGTACCAGTAGTATAAAATTGTGTTTTCACAGGAGCAAAAACATAACATTTGCACATTTGAATATCAAATTGAAATCATTGTCTACACTTGAAGGCCAGTTAGATCTTAAAGTTCTTACACATGACCTAATTTACTAATACTGGACAGTGGGTTGTATTGCTCAAGACTGCCTTTATTTGTTGTGTGTGCATACAGTAATATATTCTGAGAAGATGGGGGTCTCTCCTGGAAGCTTAGAAACCTCATTTTTTTCCTCAATTTTCTTCCCCCAGTGCCTAAAACAATGTCTGGCACATAGTCAGCAGCAGTAATCTTCTTTTGACAGATGGATTTTCCAGATATACAAATCAATTAACAAACCAATCAGAGGTCCTTTCTTGGAGGTGTGGCCCTCAGTGATAGGAACTGGTTCTGGCGGAGGATGAGATAATTGGACAAAGGCAAGACCAGCCCATGTACCAGTATGTCATGACCCCCTCCTCTTTCCTTCCTACAGGCATGGGAGAAAAAGATGAGTCACAGACAATGAACATAATTCAGTTGGCAGTAACAGAGAGTCAAGTCAGACACTGAAAGTTCAGTATTAGCTTTCGGTACAAATAACACTCATCTGAAATTGTTATTAGGGTAAACATCTCCTTCCTTTCTGTACACATTATTTGCTTTTTCATTAGAACTGGAAGGAACATATTCATTAATCAATGTGTGGTGTTAAAATGGTGTAATGAGCTAACCGTGGGAGAATCTATTTGTTATTTCATTGGTTTAGGATGATGAAGTAATCTGACTCCAGTCTTAAGCTGGATAAAATCACACCCAAAAGCTAAGTGAAAAAAAGTACAGGCACATGAGTAGCTCCAGCACATTTAGAGGTCTGTGTGTATTTGGTTCGATATTTATAGTACCCACAAGGAGAGAAGAGTTAGACTGCTATCTGAGAAGATTCTTGTTGTTAAGACATGAATGCACATATGCATATCTTGAAATGAGGATTAGCTAACATACTTTCATATATGTTTATCATGAAGAGCTGGCTATGAAAATAAGTTCAAAATGAATCCCAGTGCAAAAAATTTAAAGGAATCTATACTCCCTTTCCATGAATATAGTCAGAATTCAGTCTTTCCCTGGATTTTTATATGCATAACCATAAATCTTATATTCACTTTTCGATTGTCTCCTAGATTTTTATTTCTTAAAAGTGACTTTAGTGGTATTTCTCTTTGGACAAAAATACCAACAAAGGTAGATCTTGGAAAGATCCTGATATAAATGGTAAAGTTGTTAAACACAAATAGACTTTTTTGCCCTCTGACAATTTTTCATTCAACCCCCAGCAACACCCAATACATAAATACTGTAAATAGGACTAAATTCCTGTTATTCACCTTAAGATAGTGATTACCATCATGTTGGTGTATCATGGGCTCTCTCATTCATTCCTCACAGCTACCAAGGGGATAGATCTCACTATTCCTGCTCTATGAATATGGGAAGAAAGTCTCAGAATGTATGAGAAACTTGCCCAAGTCTCCTGCTAATGAGTGGAGACCAGATGCAAACCCAGGTATGTCTGACTCAAAAGCAAGCCTAATTAAGAGAGCCCACCAGATTATAAATCATTCCAAGTTAATTTTTTGGAACTGTGAATAAGTGCTTTAGGAAAAGCACTACGGTCTACTGTGAATACTAGGATGAACATTGGGTGGGAAACAAGCTAACTGAGTGCACTGCTTTTCTATTAGTGCTAGGGTAGACATGGGCTCTAGGACAAAATCAGTGTCTTAAACAAAGTTTTATTACATCTTATATGAAATATGGTTACATACACTCTTTTGTCTGTATGTGCTCACAAGTCCGACATGGGTCTCACTGGGCTAAAAATTAAGGTCTCAGCAAGGCTGTATTTTTTTCTAGAAAACCTAGAGGAGACTTTATTTCCTTGCCTCCTCCAGCTTCCTGATGCCACCTACATTCCTTGGCTGATGGACTCTTCCCTCCATTTTCAAAGCCAGCAGGGTAGCATTTCTGTGGCCCTTCTTGTGTCCTCACTTCTATCTCTTACCACAGCCAGTAGATTATCTGCTTTTCAGGACTGACTAGATAGGGCCCACATGGATAATATAGGATAACCTCTCCATTTCAAGGTCATGATTTAATCACATCTGCAAAGTCCCTTTTTGTCATGTGAGGTAATAACACATTCACCATTTGTAAAAACTGGGCCATGCACATTTTTATGGGGGTTAGGAGGCATCATTCTACCTACCACATTGAGCCGATGTCTAAATGATTGATAGTCAGATTTTCCTGCCAGAGGTTTTTAATATTTGGGGGAAGACAATTGTTAAGAAAAGTGAATCTCTAATTAGAAGTCTAATAAAGTAAAACAATATAAATAAGTAGAAATGTAAGAAAAACCTATTGAAGTAAAATTTCAGCTAGTAAAAGTGAAAGAAGATTTTTAGAAGACTAAATGTTGTCTCAGAGCAGAATCCATTTGAAGAACAAACTAAACTGAAAAAATCTGGGGCTTGGAAATATGTACCTCTGCTGAGAAGTGGAACAGATCCTAAAGGAATGAAAATGGGGAAAATATGTGAGGAGAGGGGAAGATAAACAGAAAGAACACAAGCTCCCAAATAGTAATCACAAAAATAAAAATATTTTTGAGCATTTAATATGTGCTAACTACTCTGACAGGACCTTTATATTTAGTACCTCATTTAATCATTATAAAGATTCTATGAAGTGGGTGACATTATCCCAATTTTACCTATGACATGAATGAAGGTTAGGGAAGCTCAATAATACAGCATAGTGCAATTAAGTAGGAGAGCCAGGATTCAAACTCAAGTTAGACTTATTCCAAAGATCATGCTCTTAAAGACTGTGTTAAACTATGGTAGAAATTCAGCTCTGGAAGAAATATGGCAACCAGGCAAGTCCAACACGGCATAGAGTGTGTCCCAATAGTTGAAAAGAACATAGTCAGAGACAAACCAGGTAAGTGCAATAGTCAAACCAAGAAGATTGGCAGCACTAGGAACTCATCCATCTGCCAGACACATTTAGTGACTGGACTCATCCATCCTGACACATAGGACTGATGGAGGAAGACATGAATGCTGAACACTAGGCAAAGGAATGGTGCAAAACCAAAAGCATAAGACATTAGATGGAAAATTTTGCTACTACAACTGGAGTGAAACTGAGTAGGACTAAGTTTCTACAAAACACCAAAGTGAACCAGACCACAAAGCTGAAGTCAGATCAATAGCAAAAGTGATGATGCTGATGATGAGAACATGATGTTCAAGCTCTTCTGATCTGTTCCAAGTATAGGATTGACGCTAGAGACTGGTACTGATCTTCATCGGCAGAGAGCCAAGTTATCTCCAGCTCCCCGACTATGAAAAAAGAGGAGAGATACACTTATACCAGACATAGGTTAGTCTTGCTAAACAATTTACTTAGGACTCAGCATCCCTACACTGTACCTGCTTTCCAAAAGCTTCCCTTTCTTTTCTTCTGAGACATCTCTTTACTATCTCTACTTTTCTTTTTGTCTTTTTTCCCCCCACTATCAATAAATAGCACCAGAATTGGTGAAGCAGGGATTGTCATTTTTAGGTATAGGTCATTTGTAAGTTGAGTTTATCTGGAAGTGTATATGAGGAAGAGAAAAAAGGTTTCACTTTAGACAGAATTCACACTAAGAGAGATGGGTTTGAGAAAGATGAGCTTGTAATAAGCTTGTATTCCATCAACCTGGAGGTGAACAACCTGGATTTGAAGAGACAGGTATACATCAGCACTTGGTTGTTCTGAAATCCTGCTACTATCCAGATGTCAAATCCTATCAGTTCACATCAGACTGCCAACTTCGAAAGAGATGCCAGGAACACAGTCTCTGGGCTGTCAGCACAGTTTTAAATCTTGCCATTTGAACACAGCCTTGCTGGTCTTTACAAGCCTTTTGTTTACTGTGGGCCTTGGTCTAAATAAAGATTTTAAATCATTTCATATTTTAATGAAGAGTTTTAACCGTCACACTTACGTTTTCTCTAAGATATCACCACCACGTATTAGCTCCTCTCTCCAAATGGGGTACAAGACTGTACTAATTTCCTCCTTTTGCCTCTAACTCCCAACAAGTGTTTCTACTGCTCTACTCAACGCAGCACTGCGTCGGGGCACATTTGCTGTCCCATCATCAGATCCACATAGAATCCATTCTTCAAAAGTTCTAGTTTAAAGAAATCAGTAATCCTAAAATAAAATATGTGAGACAAAATGCTAACGACCAGTGGTCTTAAGAATGATCTCTTTATATATATCCATGATGTTTGTTTATATATGCGTATGTATGCATTTGTTTATTTATTCACATATTTAACTACATCTTATTATATGCAATGTACTAAGCTGGCATTTTTATGTATGATGCCTCATTTTTTGATCTTCAATGCCTTTTTACACTTGGCCCCAGAGTTTATTTCATAGATGCCTCCTCAAGAAGCTGTGAAAACAACTTCCCATATGAATTGCTTGGACACTAGGATTAAAAGACTTAATATATTAAAACACAGAGATATGTAGTAAAAATTCTAGTGATAAAGCAAAAATCAAAAAATGACTGGACAGTCCTTGGAGATGATGCTGGTGAGTTCAGGTCATTGCATGGAAAAGATTGAGTAATGCTGGGTTTTCATGCAAACTGACAAGGCCATCAGAAAAGATATTTTTGGTGAAAGAGTGCTTTATTGACTTCAAATTATAACATGCAGTCAGCTTTCTGTTCTGTCTTTGAGGAAGGAGAGTTCTGGCTAAGTATGTGCGAAGGTCAAAGCTGAATCACAGCTATTCCCAAATATAGATTCTTTTTGAGAACAGTGGCCTCTTTCCCATGGCTGCAGTATTTACGGCATGGGAGTTAGACTTCTGCAAAGAGCAGGCTTTTTCTTAGGGAAAGTAGGTCCAGTGAGAAACACTGGCTTTTAAAATGAGGAAGAAAGTAGGAGTGTGTAAATTAAATAAAGATAAGTTGTTAAAGGTTAACTAGTTCCTCCTGGTGGTGTTATAAGCAAATGGCATAGTCATTCTCTCGATATAAAATATTTAAATGTTTTATTTCAGTCACATAGTGGAAGCTGAGAACAAATGTGGGTAAACCAGATACAAAATACCTTCACAGAACATAAGCTAAAACCTTTTTGCTTAATCCTTCAGTATTGAATCATATGTTTGGACCATAAATGTGAAGAATGCCAAAGTAGCTCTGGTATTGACATAGTTTGGTGTACACACACACACACACACACACTCTCTCTCTCTCTCTCTCTCTCTCACACACACACACACACGCAAACACACATACACATAAGGAAAAGCATCATACCCATGCTGAAAATATGCTGTCATCATTGCTATTGTATTAGTTTTCTATTGTTGTATAGTAAATTACCGGGAACTGGAAATTTAGGGCTTAAAATACCTGTTTATTACCTCCCAGTTTCTGCTGATCAGAAGTCTGGGCACAGTGTAACTGGGTTCTCTCTCCAGGGTCTCACTAGACTGAGGTGAGATTCGCATGTGGAGCTCAGGGTCTTTTTCCAAGTTTATTCAAGCTGTTGGAAGAATTTGGCTTCTTGCAGTTGTGGAACTGATGTCCATGTTTTCCTGCTTGCTGCTGGTGGGCTGTGCTCTCAGCTCTTAGAGGACACTCTAAGGTCTTAGCCACGTGGCCCTCTAATGACAAGGTAGCAACTGCTCTCAATGAGTGGAATCCCAGTTGATCTTACCAAGCAACTACAGTATTTTTAGACTTTAAGGATGTTTTGAAAGCTAAAATATACCTAAAGTGAACAATCCAGTGGGGATTTAACTAAATAACTGCAACAAGGCTAAAAAGAAAATCTGAAAATTAATAATGGTAGATATTATGTGTATTCATATATATGCACAAGAAGCAAAGGACACTTACTCTGAAAGGTGTTCACTGAGAAGACTCGAGGATGATAGAATCCTGCTTTGCAAATACACTGATAGGCTCCAAGCACGAATCCCAGGCCTTTAATTGGCATACACTATGAGAAAGAAAAGACAGCAGTATAGTTGATCATAGTTTATATCACAGTATAAAGACCTATAGATATCTATCACTGCAAATGGTAACAGAGTATCACATTTTCCAGAAGTAAAATATCTCTTTTTTAAACGTTTATTTTAGATTTGTTTGCCAACACACTTGTTTTAGAAGCAGCAAATTGAGTTTCCTTCTAAACATATGCCATTACAGCTGCAGTTGCCACCCATCTTTAACTCATTCGGTTGCCACAGGGAGTATCTTTTGGACATAGTTTTTGTTTTTCATGCTTCAAATAGCAATCTTATTGCTTTAAGAAATATTTCCAAAGACTTTTAAAAGGAATTTCATGCTAAGTATTTCTATCAAAGCAAAGGCAAGTAGGTAGGTAGGTAGACAGAGAGATATGTAGGACTTGAGATGTGAAAACTGCTTTTATGAGTTAAATATTCATCAGATTTCATCCTTGGAACAAAATTAACAGATTGATAAAGTAACGAAAGAGGTGAACTTTAAAATGCAAATTTAGAAGAGAAAGGAAAGATCAAATAACAATCCCAAGTACTCTATACCCAAACTCAATTTTATAGATAAATATTCTACATGTACATAAAGAAAGAGAAACAATGATCAGCTTTCCAAATATGTGACACCAGTAGATAAAATCTCCCCAAAGCTTAATCTTGGCTTTTTTCAAGAATATCCCTTAATCCTCCCAAAATTCAGTTTACCATACTCATTTCTGGTACATTCAATTACCTAAACATGGAATATGTTCTATTAAAGTACAAACAGTACATCAGTCAGTAAAACGGGTGTTTCAAGAATGTGATCAACACTGAAAATTCCTTTCTGATAACTGCTCTACCAAGATCCCAATACTTTCCCTTTTCACCATTATAATTGATTAAAGAGTCTAAAATCCACTGGATTTAAAAGATATAAAAGTTCCTTCTGATACAGAGGCCCTTGAAAGAAAATTCTAAATAATTTAAATAATAATTCCAAAATTTAAGCTTTAATGATTAACATCAAGATCAGTGTTACATATCATGAAAACTCCAGCAAATAGAAAAGTATTTATATATAAGGGTAGAAGGAGCTAATTAATGTATGCTCTAAATTCACGGAAATTTAGCAAGATCTTTGAAAAAGTTTTATAGAAGAGCTTCATTAATATTTTTTCATTAATAGCCCTCTTTTTTCACCCAGTACACACAGATATACAATTACAACTTTCAATTGAAAACACAGTTCTTGATCCAGAGCAAAATGTAAGAGCAGAAAAGTACAAATCAAATTCAACTGAGTTAGCAAGTATTTCTGAAATAACTATTGTGTTCCTAGAGAATTTCTACAGAACCTAATTGAAATAACATATACTGTTTATAAAGATCCACCAATATTGATAGGTCAGATCATATTTCTGAACTGTATAAACAAAAAGGCAATTATAACATTTACTTTGGAGAAGCACTAGTATAGAAAGAGCATATTACTACCTGTGTTCAGGCAGAATATAGAGATCTGAATTCTGACTTTCTCACTTGTTAGCTATGTGAATTTGGGCTATTCTCTTCTCTGAGACTATGTTTTTAATTTGTGAGAACAATCATTCAGTCAGATTTAGATACAGTTTGAAGAAGGCAGAACCACCAACATATCCTAATAGGTTAAATATGAGGTAAGAGGAAGAAAAGAATAAAGGATGACTTCAAGTTTGCGGGCCTGAGTAACCCTGTGAATGGAGTTGCTGTAGGTGGCTGGGAAGGCTGCAGGTGGAGCAGATTTTGGGGGAAAAGCAGAAGTCATTTAAGTGCAAGTGTCTATTTGAAACTTAATTCTAGACATCAAATAGGCAATCTGATAAAGTAGTATGTTGTTTAGGAGAGATGCTGGCTGTATAATTTGGGATTTATTTGCATAAAGGTCATAAATAAAGCTATAAAACCAGATAAGACTAGATCATTACGGGAGTGCCTATAGGCAATGAAGGAATTAGGTACAAACTGGACACTCTAGTGCTAAGAGGTGAGGCAGAAAGAAGGAAAGAAAGGATACTGACAAGAGTAATTCAGTGTGGTATCATCTTCTCATTATCTAGACTGTGATACTATGAGCATAACTTGGAATTTCTTGTGAATTACATTTATTAAACATGCAGCAAAAAAAAATCATCCAGGTATTCTAAGTCTTAGATACTAATAATACTATTAATAATTTAAAGTATACTTCAAATGTACTACCTCACTGGAACTTGGAGGTTAATACTAGTCATTAAAACAGCAGTAATTCCTGATAATATGACTCAGCACTGCAACAGTGCTTAGCCAAGAATCTTAAGTGTTTAAGGCACATCTGGAAGTTCAATGGACAAGAATATCTCTTTACTGTAAGTTAGCTCTAAAGCTGAAAGAAAAGTGAAGGCTGAAAAACATCCAGCTCATTAGATAAATATCACCAAATATAAAGTTCCCTTGAACTTAAAAATTAAAAATGCTTCCTAATTTTATTATGGGGAACACAGCAAAATGAATTATTAGTCATCTCAAACTCTTTGCTCTATTCTTAAATTATCTTCTATTCTCAAAGGAAAGAAAAAACATGCAGTCAGTTAAATTCAATAAAAAAAATATCATCTTGCTGTCCTCTAAGACTGTGGCACCTGTACGGGACCTACCATGCTGTTGTTCCTCTTGGAATATACAAGTTAGCCTGGTTTACTTTTATATTGATTGTAAATCTGCACTCATCACCATACGTTCTCACTCTATCCACCATGACCATTCCATACCTACTCGAACTCTGCCACCTCCCAACCAAGCTTACACATTTTCAGGACTAGACAATTAGTTCAGGAGCCAAGCTAGCTTTTAAAAATCTACATCACCATGGTAACTCTTCAACTGATGTTTCCTGTGTTTGCACAGAGAAGCTGCTTTTCCTAATTTTTCTCCTTAGGGAGAAAATTAAGGATTTAGAATTTAAAATAGATCCTCACTTAATAAAGGAGAAAATCTTCAGAATTTTATTCTAATTTAACATTCATTTAAAATATCAATTGTAGATATTCAAGATGTTCATTTTGGATGTTCGAGTCTAAACCTTTCTACTTCATCTTTGTAGAAGTCCAAGATGGTAGAAATGGAAAAAGCAGCATTTCCTCCATGAGGGTAGCTCTTCCAAGATAGCCTTTGGTAAACACTGAGCTTCTCATGTCAAGACATATAGTACCACCATGATTGAGGTAGCTGTTCACAAAGATTGGATGCCCTTTTGGATGAATCTAAAATGCCCATGCACATCAAGCCACCAGCAGAGATTTACTAAGGAGAGCTCTTGAGAAATCCACGATCAAAGTTAGGCTTCTAGGAGTAAGCCAAATCTGGATGGGAAGAGATAGCAGTCAAGAGCTTCAAGCAACAAAGGTTGATTCCCAAAAACATACGGACTTTATACTTCTGAGTCATGAAGAAATAAAAATTCTGAACAGACTTAGAGCTAGTAAAGAGACTGAATCAGTAATAAAAAATTTCCCAACAGAGTAAAACCTAGAACCAGATAGTCTCATTGTACAATTCTACCAAACATTTACAGAATTAACACTGGTATTCTTCAGACTCTTCTGAAATATTGAAGTGAAACACTTCCTCATTTTATGAGGCCTTGATAACTTGATATCAAGGTCAGACAAAGATAATACAGGAGAACAAAACTATAGACCACTATTCCTGATTAATATCGATGTGAAAATTTTCAACAAAATGCAAACACATTATTGGCATGACATAAAATTCATCTCAACTCTTGGTAAACATAACTGCAGAACAAAACGGGGCCAGCTCGACAGTCATGAGCATTTCGTATGGATGAACTATAGCAATTTAGCTGTCGGTCCCTCCCTGCTTCTGACCCGCAGATAAGGGAGGAGACACAATGAGATATCAAAGATCCGAAAGGACCAGCCAGGGGCCTCAAGGCTTAACAACTCAAGAGTGGTGGTGCTGAGAGGGCAGCCTTCGTATTTACTGAGCAAACAAATGTTAACAACAATAGAATTCTAGAATTCTGTAGGGGGGAAGTAATACACAATCATTAACTAACTATAATCTGCGGCAGTCTCCAGTCTCCTGGGGCAACGTCTTACATGGTATTGAAACAATAGCAAGGGCAATTAGGTCACAGAAACTGTTTTGGTCTTGTTTGTTCTGTTCTTGATCACGTATCAGGAATTACAGGAAAAATAATCAAGTCAAATATGATTATACATTTGATTTCTATACTTGATTTATATATTAATCCCACATTAGCAATGGCTAAAAATGAAGGCTAAAATTAGATATATACCAGTGAAGTCTTATTTGATATTTAATGGAAACAATGCTTGTGCCTAAGAATAACATTTACATATAATTCTGAAGAAAATTAATTTGGATTGAAAGGAGAAAGCAAAAAAAAAAGCAAATACAATTAAACTGATATAACTCAAAATCTTCTAGAAATGGACCTTTAGATACATTTCTTTCTTTCTTTTTTTTACTTAGTTTTGGAATCTTCCTAAAGTATAAAATACTTTCTGGCTGCTCAGAACTAATTAGAATTTGACATTTTCTTCATGAGTCAGAATCGTAACTTTGAAGTAGGTCCCGAACTGTGTTGAAATACATTAATACCTCTGGAGCTGTTGAAAGTTTATGGCTATTTTCTCATACATGAAACCACCTAGAATGTTATACTTTGTGAGTTCTTATGCTTAGTCCTTTGTTTTTTTTCCCTCTTTATGTTGAGCTGCCAGTTGTCATATTTATAAAATATGGACTTAGAAGTATCTTTTCCCTTCTCTATTATGATTTCAATTGCCTACATATATGGAAATTAGATCATGAAGCATGAAAAGCAAGAATCTGAGATAATAAACAACAAAGTAGGAATAAATAAGATAATAAATAGTATATTTACTGAGTTTTACTATATGCCAAGCACTGTTCTAATTGCTGCACAAGTATTAATTTAATATGCATTTAATCCTGTATCAATTCTATTATCTTCATTTTCAAGGTGAGCAAATTGAGGCACAGACTGCTAAAGCAACTTGCAGAAAGCCATTCAGCTAGTAACTGAAAGGAACTAGATTCAGCCCCAGGAGGTTGGCTCCAGAGTAATGACTTCTTGTTACAAAGAATTTAGGCACATAGTATTCCATAAATAGGAGCAGATGCTACCACCAGCTCACTTTGGAATCTATCTTGATGGTTCCAAGACCTTTTATTTTCTATTTTCTTGGTTTTGGGAAATATTCCAAAGTTGCTGGATCATTAAGCTTCAAATGAGTGAAGGTTATTAATTTTAAAATGTAGATATGAAATATATTTTAAGACATGAAGTTAATTCCTATCCCTGTCACAAATTCTGAAAATAGGCCTGTCCCCTCCCAAGGCAGAGTTCCTTAGCTCAGGTCTTAGACAGTGTATCTTCATTTCAGGTCATGCAAATGGAGAACCTTCCTATGCGTTCCTGAAAACAGATGCCTCTGTGGGTCTAAGAAGAATCAGGAGGCCAGTTCACAGATGCTTAGTCCCAAATTAAACTCCACTAGCGCAGCAGTGGGAACCAAGGACCTCATGGCAGGCGGGGTTGTCACTTCTTTCTCTTTGGTGAGAAAACATGGCTCTGCTCTGCTTTGACAGAAGACTACCTAATTCCAGGAAGGGTTTCCTGCTGTATTAAAAAATGCTGAATTTGTTCATTTGGAAGTGGGTTTGCAGGGACTTGGTACTAAGGTTAATTATACTAACATCCAGGCTCCTCTCCACAACTATTTGCAAGTTTATTAAAACAATAGGAAAACACTCCAACAGAGGAAATCTAAAAGGCCTCCGGGCAATGGTAGAGTGCACATAACCCACATATTTCATCAAACAATCTTCCAGGAAAACAAGAACTCATGAATAACAAATAATGCAGTATTTCACCAGGGAGAAAAAGAACTATGTTTTTGTCTCTATTTTTCATTAGGTGCCAGAAACTGGTTTAAAAAGCATGATGGACTGGGGCAGGGTTGGGGGGAGAACGCGGGGATGTTTACTTTTATGAAATAGTTGAAATAGAAAAAGAAACTTTTTTCTATTATTAATTTTTGAAATGTTCTTTTATATTCAGTGGAGCTAATTCTCATGAAACAGGAGTAAAGGATGGCAGCAGAGCATCTGGGGCAGACATGTTACAAGTATACTTGCACAGAGCAAGATAACTATGGGGAAATATCAGGTTTCTCTTTCATTCAGTGAGCAAGCCCATTTTTCTAGACTGTCTTACAGAAATAGTCCCAAAGGCTTGATAGACGTAGTTCTTAACATGCTTAACATTTTTAAAAAAGGAAACCCTACCCTCTATTAAAGCACAGACTCACTGTGATGCACACTTGCTCTCCCTTTGACCCCTGCACTTTCTCAGGTCACAGTTCATAAGCACTGGGGACTTCCTTCTCACTCCTGACTTACTCTTGCTTATTGAGCTCTTTTGTATGCTGTTCGCTGCACTAACAAAGGGGAACAAAGTCATGGTCTAGTTCTCAGAAAGCTGACAAACTGAAGCACAAAAGGAAACTCAGAGCTGCTATATCGGTCTCCACCCTGTTCACAGCTAAAAGGCCTCACATAGGTTTGCTTCTGAGTTAACCTTCAAACATTTTTCTAGCAGCAGTTGGCTGTTAGAATACCTCCTGCTGTACTAAAAACAAAAATTAATGAAAGAATATATATAATTTTGATTTTGTAAAATTCAAAAACAACTAAACTCTCATATATCTCTAGCTTTTTTATAAAGTACTGTTAGGGTTAGTATTTTTGTTCTTTGTATTTATGATTGACACAGATTTTTAAATAGCCATAATCAATATGTCCAAGGAATGAGAAGTTAATAATATAGAGTTTCCCCAGAGAACTGGAATCTTTTTTTTTAGAAAAAGAATGAAATAGATATTTTGGACCTAACAGAATAAAGATTGGACACCAGAGAAGAAACAATGAATGACCTAGATAACAGATTCGAAGAAAATATTGAGTTCAAGGCTTGTAAAATAAATTGAATGGAAATACAGAAAAGAGCACAAAGGACTTTTGGGTCATAGAAAAGGGATCTAATATACAGATATTTGGAGTCACATAAAGGGAGAAGACAGAAGTAATACTACATGGAAGATACTTGGCTGCCAAGTCAAGAAGTACTATATACTCCAAAGTGGATAAACACACTTCAGAGTCTAACTAGAAAACCTAACACACACACAAATCTTAAAATGGCCAGAGGGAAAACAAGATCATACCTACAAATGAATAGCAACAAGTCTGCAACTGTCTTCAAAGCAGAAGTAATAGAAACCAGAAATAATGGAATGACATCATTAAAGTGCTAAGTGGGGGGAAAACTGGAATTGCATTCTGAGAAAAATATGCCTTTGAATGTGAAATAAAATAAAGGTATTTCACACCAAACAAAGCCTGAAAAAAATTCCTTCTCACCAGACCTATGACAAAAGAAATGTTACAGGAATTTTTAAGCAGAAGCACAAAAATGACAGATAGAATGAACAGCAATGCAAAGTAAATATGTAGATAAATCTAAATTAATATAGATGGTACAAGACAGTAGTAATAATAATACTGTCCCATGGGCTTTAGATACATACATTGAATTAAAATGTAATGCAAAAGACAGGGGGGAGGGCAAATACAGCTGATACCCTATTTTGTCTGGGAAAGGTAAAAGGAATAACTTAGATTAGGTTGTAATAAGCCAAGGATGTGTATTGTAATTGGTAGAAAAACTACCAAAAGTATAGAAAAACAGTGAACAACTAACAGGCAAAGAGAAAGGAGAGTGGAATAATAACAAAACGCAATATTATTAATGCCAAATAAGGCAAAAAAAGAGAAAAAAGAACATAATGGGCCAGATAGAAAAAAATGTATGTGTGTGTGTGTGTGTATATATATATATATATATATATGAATAAACTAAATAAGGAATGGCAGAAGGAGAGTAAGACAAGCAGGCTGGTTTCTAACTGATTTCTTTTAAAATCTGTGCTCATGTTTTTATGGTCTAATCATCAGAAAGCAATTTCATTTCTAAATTAAGGTGATTCAATTTACATGACATGTATTTACAATTTTATGAAATAACAAAAACAAAAAATCTAATGTATACTGTTAGAAATAAGGATAGTTATTGCTTTTGAAATGGGGTAGGTAGGGTAATAATTGTAAGAAAATAAAAATGGACTGTTTTGCTTTAGATTCTCTTTTCACAACTAAGTGCTTGTTCAACAAGTATGGTCACTTTTTGCACTATTCTGTAAGTATTTTGCACATCACTAAAAGTTTTAAAAAATAACACTATGAGAAACCATGTCACACCCAGTAGGATGGTTAAAATAAAAAAGGCAAACAATAACGAGTGTTGGTTTGGTAAGGATGCAGAAAACTGCAAAACAGTAGAGCCAATTTGGAAAACAGTTTTTTTCAGTTCCTTTGAAAGTAAAACACAGTTTTCATATGACCCAGCAATTGTACTTTTAGGTTTATACATAAGAGAACTAGAAGCACATGTCCACACAAAAATGTGCACAGAAACACTCATAGCAGCATTATTCACAATTACCAAACATGGAAACAACTCAAATGTCCATCAGCTGATAAATGGATAAATATGGTCTATCCTTATAATGAAATATTATTCCACAATAAAAAGGAATAAAGTGCTGATACATGTTACTGTATGAGTTAATCCTAAGTATGCTAAGTTAAAGAAGCATGCTACAAGGGAGCACATATTGCATGATTTATTTATATGAAATATCTAGAACAGGCAAATCCAGAGATAGAAAGTAGAATAGTGGTTGCCAGTTTTGGGGAGAGATAAGAATGGGTTCAGGATTTCTTTGGGATGACGAAGAGGTTCTGAATTTAAATAACTGTAATGGTTGCACAACTCTGAGTATACTAAAAGCCACTGAACCGTACACTTTAAAAGGGTGAATTTTATAGAATGTGAATTTTATTTCAGTAAAGCTGTTATAAAAAGAATAACCAAGTATACAAAGACACAGCATTTCCTTGAAAACTGAGAAAATGGAGGCATTAGAAACATACATAGCATATAGATAAGGGAACTATAAAACTCAAACATTTTTGGTAATGCTTATCTTAGTCACCTCAGGCTGCTGTAACAAAAAATACCATACAGCTAAGCACAGATACTTATTTTTCACAGTTCTGGAGGCTGGCGGGTCCAAGATCAAACTGCTGGAAGATTCAGCTCATTTTTGGCTATAATACACTTCCAAACCAGCAATCTGATTCCAAGTTTTGTTTTATTATTCAAGTTTTCTTTGCTGTTCTTGGCCCTTTGCATCTCCATATAAATTTCCCTGTGAAATTTCCAACTTCTTTTCAAAGGGTGGTTCCAGCTCTTTGGTATGACTGACCAGCATGACCATACCCAGGGCCCCCATCATGAGGCCACTGTTCCAGAGAGCCTTGTGAAGGTAGGGCCCTTGCAGAGGGGAAGGCAGAGCCATGTGGGTGATGCAGCCATTCCAGGGGCCTGGAGGGCAGGACATCAAACCAAAAAGGATTGATCTGGAGGCTGAAGATCTCACGGAATTTGCCTTCCTAATTCTGAACTTGTTTGGGACCTATTGAAAGCGGAAGAGGGGATAGATTAAAGAAAAAAGAGGGGATATGTGAACTCAACAGTCCAGGCAGGCTTACTGCTGAACCTGAGAGGGACTCTTCTGTCCAGGCCAGCAGAACAAAGGAAAAAGATGGTCTCTAACGGGTCAAGAGGCTTTTTATGGCCAGGGTTTTGGCAGGCTCTTTGAGGGGAGGGGTCAGGGGAAAAGTGGGCTTGTGGCTTGCTGACATGTCCTCTGGAGGATACTTGTAGCTTAGGAAAGATGACAGCTATGTGTCTGTGAGATGGTGGGTGGGCTTATTCAAAAGACAGTCCTCAGGTCTGGATTCTATCATTCCTGGCTCTAAAAGGGTGTAGGGAGACAGGTCGCTGTTCTTTTCTTGGCTACATCCTACTGAGAGGCGGTGATGAAGGGGGTTTTCTGATATTTTGAAGCAGAAAAGCCATTTGGAGGTGTTCCTGAGTAGTTGCCCTGGAGATAGCTGCCACTCGATCCTGTAAAAATCTTTGGAATAGCTTACTTAAAAGCAGGGAAGGAAAAGAAGGAAGAGGGGGATAAAGGTGAATGGGGCCAGGAGAGGTAGAAGGTGAGGTTGCAGAAGCTGAGAGTGTAAGACTTGGACTCAGTTCAGGGAGAGAAGGGTTAGAGCCCAGTGGCTGAGAAGGCAAGAGAATTTGTGTGAGGAGGGTACCTATAGGGGCTGGTGGAGGGCAATTTTTGGGGGCTTCAGGGATAAGGAGTGCAGCTGACGCTAGGACCTGTAAGCAGAGAGGCCAGCCTTTTTCACAAGGTCGAGTTGTTTGGAAAAATGGGCAACAGGCTGGAGGGAGTCCCCAGCTGATTGTGTGAGTAGTCCCAACACTTGTCCCTTTTTGCTGGTTAAGAAAAGAAAGGTTACTCAGGGTTAGGTAGAGTCAAAGCAGGTGCTTTGAGGAGCACTCACTTAAGGGCCCAGAAAGAAGCAGGAATTGTCTCTGGCACCCTTTCTTGGGGATCCCTGTGGGAGGCCTCATAAAGGGGTTTTGCAATGAGAGAGAAATTTTGGATCTAGAGTCTAAAATAGCTAAGAAACCCTAGGAAGGAGAGAAGCTCTTGCTTTGTGGTGGGGAAAGGGAGATTATTAATAGCTTGTGTTTGGAAGGTGGGTATGCAGCGAGTGGTTGGGGTGAGGTCAAGACCAAGGTAAATGGCTTTTTGTTGTACCAGTTGAGCTTTGTGTTCTGAGACACAGTATCCCCTTTTCCCCAAGAATCTAAGGAGGGAGATAATGTGGGATAGAGAATCATTTCTGAGGGGCTGCAAAGCAAGAGGTCATCAACATACTGGAGCAGGCAGTTAGGGGCAAGGTTGAGAGAGTGGAGGTCCTTTTGTATTCTGCTTGGCCAAAGAAGTGGGGACATATCAGTTAAGACAGCCTATTCTGCCTTAAGATAGGCTGTTGGGCTATTGTCTGACTACCAGAGAATATGCTGGGAGTCTTACTTCTCAATTCTCTGCTTTTTAAAATGGAATCTTAGCCTCAAGATGGAGTCCCTCCTGTTCTTAGTATACTGTTTATACCTCAGCATTTTTCATCATAGGCGGAAAAAGTTAATCATGATGCTTGTCCCTTGTCTCTGCCCCACCTCATTCACCCCTCAAGGAATGTGGACCCTTGAAATCTTTCCAGGAAAAGTGGGTGTCGGTCACTCTTCTGTAACAGCTTCCTTCTGAGTAGGGGCATTGTCCCTGCCTGTGGGTCCAGCAGTTTCCTGCTGTCTGTCAGGGAGAGGAGGGGTCATGGAGCTGTTTCAGCAGAGGCAGACATGGACAAGGGCAAAGAAAGGAGGATGTAACTAAGTTGTGGGGTTGCTGATGTGCGTCTTCATCAGCGTTGGGGTGGATTGAAATCCTCATCTGAGCAACATCTGGAGTTGGATTTTTGTTCTGGAGGAAACAAACTTGACAAGGAAATTAAGAATGAAATGGTTAAGTATGACGACTAGACATAGTAAAACTCTTAATTGAAATGATGGGAGAAAACTGAAACATTTGGAGTCATAGCCAGATACTCTCTGAGGAAAGTAGAATCCAGGATCTAGTTTATTTTACAATGAACAGTATTAGATCTAATATTGATAAGGCTGCACTATTCAAACACAATTATTCTTTCTCTCTAAAATTACCCTCACTTTTATTAATATAAAATAAGTTTTGCTTTAAAACAGTTGGCCTTCTTATTTTCATAAGTGCAGCAAGAACAGCCACTGATCGCACAGGCTCTTTTAAATGTGCTTTGCTGGAACTTTTTATAAGGAATTTCAGATTGAACTTTCACAGGGCTCTGTAGGCCAAAAAGCCAAGCCAGACTTGCCATCAGGTTTTGCCTGCAGTACCTGCAGATTTGGGTGAATTCTTCTGTTCTTGAGGTCCCCAAGATATTTTGAGGTTCTTGCACCTGCCAGGAAGTGACCTTCCTTACACACCTGGTAAGGCTGCTGGGAACCCTGTAAGCAAGGTACCAGGCCAGGTCTTCCAAGGGGCTTTGTTGGCTCCATAAAGTCAATCTTAGTTCCTTAAAGCTGTTCATATCTGAGTTTATGCACTTGTCTCAAATATGACATTCCAGTCAAAGACTTGGTAATATAACCAGTGTTTTCAGTTGGTCCTGTCACAAGGAGAGCAGATTCTTATTGAACTTATGCAAATAAAAATATTGCCACAAAATATGAAAATAGTCACTGAGAGTTTTTAAATTCTGGAGGGGTCAGGTAGATACATATATATGTTTCAGTTCTGCTTTAAAGGTATAATTTACTAAACCATTGTAAAGTAGCTTAAGAGAAAAAGGTTGAAACAGACAATTATTTTTCTGTTTAAGAGATTAGCAACATTTTGAAACAAAATTAAAATCATCTTCCTCAGTTTACTTAATTTTATGTAACTAATTTTTGCTCTGCTTGAATCTAGTTCTTTACTAGTTCAGGAGTAAAACAGTGACTTATGAATGACAAAAGACTTAGAAATGGCAATGGTTAAAGATTTGATGAGAGCTTACTGTAAGACAGTTGATATAAGGATGTTTGGGTATTTCTGTAACATCAACTTAACTTTTAGCTCTTTTAATATTAAGATCTCATTTTCCTAAGTACTTGGACAACTGATTGAGCTCTTAAGCATAAGAAATCATTTTGATAAAATAAGTAGAAAAACCCTTCACAATTTGTCAATATTAAGAACAGACTTATAGTTCAAGAAAACTTTGTCCTTTTAACAAACAGAAAACAAAATTCTAATTTTGCTGTGTACTTCATATAAAGACTCATGTGCTTTAATCTCACACAGCATGACCATACCAAATTCTTCCACAAAGTTTCTACAACTTTCTTTTTACATTCAGAGTTCTCCTTTAAATAAACAGCTGTACTTTAGAACTGTTACCTTCTTTTACCCTCAATAAAATGAATTTCCATTCCTTACACCTTCTCTTACCAAAACACACATCTTTTCTATCATGCAGAGATGTTTTCTTTATTACTTCAAGTAGTTATAATTAGAACTTAAAACCATTAGGAACTTTAATGGTTTTTAGTAAACACTGAGAAGTAAGCTATTGTAAACTGTTACACTAGCATTCTTTAGATTGGCAAATTTATGAACATATTTCATAATTTCTAGAAATGTGCTTTACAGAACAGTCCAATTTACTAATAAACCCAAATCTGTTTTTAGCCTTTCCATAAGGAAGCCAAAAGTAGATTCAGTAATTAATGTGTCATTATTTTATCTTATTTGGGAGGACTTAATTCATTAATTTGACTTACTACTTAAAGTAAAACTTTAAGGTTTCAGGTTACCACAAAGATTCTTAAGCTGTTTTTAGGTATACATACTGTAACCCACAATTATTATTAAGAAGCTTACTTACTACACTTTAGTTCACTCGTTCCTAACCACCATGCTAGATTACTCACAGAACCTTCACCAAACATTAGACAAAGTCAAGCCTCTCTTTAAGCATTTTTTTTGAAAGATTTAACAGATAAATGACTTTAGGTAAACCTAGGCAACTGATAACCATAAGGACATGTCTGTTTTAGTTAAAGGTAAATTAGCATTAATGTGAGTATTTTCTATCAGAATTTCTGAAAGTTTTGGAAAGCCCACTTTTTACAAGCTCTTGTTTTTTAATCAATTAATTTTTAGCAGTACCATCTGGAGGTAGAAAAGTATCTTATCAGTCCTCTGGGTAATTCTGCAAAATTAACATAAGAAATTTACTGCTCTGGTCCCGTCCCAAGATAGCAGCTTCCCTGTGGGAGCTTATCAGTCAAGGCCGCCTGCCCTGCCCCCATGCGGTGGAGGATATCTCTTCCCAGAAGGAGGGTGGGGCAGTGGGAGATTGCCGGAAAGGGGTGAGGGAAAGTAATATGGCCTAAGAAACAGTATAAAGGAGGGGTTTGGGCTGGTGTTTCTATTAAGCCTTTCTTTCCAGCAACCAAGATAAAGGAAGGGATCAAAGGTCCCGAATATTCAGTAAGCCCAGGGAGGTGGCTCCTGTGTCGACCAGGAAAGAAACCTGACTTCCTGCCACCACCATTGTTACCCATGGATCCGCTGGTGTTGGGGGGCCTTGGGATCTGGGCCGTGTCAATCGGTCTCTGAAGACAAGGCCAGGAGTGCCGCCAGGTCCTCTCTAGATGTGTCTGGTAGGCCTGGAGGGGAGAGAACCCAAGGGAGGGGTTGACTTCCCTAGAGGGCAATTCACTCTCCAGTGACCCCACTGTGTGGACACACGGCTTTGTAGGAGGCCTGGGATCAGGGCAAGCTCTTGCCCAGCGGCACTGACTGCCACAGCTAAACAGCTGCTAGGCGGGTGTGGGGTGCAGCCTTTTGCAGGCTTGTCAGTGGGAGGTCAAATTAGGGAGGCCAGAATCTGATATTTGGCTTTAGCCTGTTTTTCTTTCTGGGTTTTTCATTCCTTATCCCGGTTGTTGAAAACTTTAAAGGCAAGGTCTACAAGCTGTTTCTGGGGTCCATTTTCTAATTTTTGAGCTTTTTATGAATATCTGGGTAAGACTGGGAAATGTAGTGGAGGTGTAGAATACGGCCCTCAGGGGAGTTAGGGCTGGTGTGCGCGTACTTCTGAAAGGCGGTTTATAAAGAGGGCTGGGTTTTCATCTGCCCCCTGGGTAGTTTCCCTGAGGCGATCATAGTTGAATTCATCAGGGTTTCTGAGAAGGACCCCATCTTTTGTTCAATACGCTCCAGATCATTAATTGAAAAGGAGACATGAACACAAACGGGCCTTTCAGTGCCTGCCACCTCACGCAGGGGTAGGATAGGGCGAGAGTGGTCTGGGGAGGTATTGGGTGGGAAGCTAGAGGGCAAAGAGCGTGTGTGCGGCTGGGGCGGGGGGTTCGGAGAGGGGTTGGGTTAGAAGAGGCACACGTGCTGGCGGACATCGGAGACGGGGGGGAGGGGTGTTCAGAGGAAAAGAGGGCAGAAGCGCAGGCGGAAAGGACGGGGGAAGGGTGTTCAGGGGAGGCCGACGGTGGGGGAGGGATTTGGATTTTGCTGAGCCCGTTGGGGAGGAAGACGATAAGGTGGAGGGTAACAGAGGAGAGAAGAGGGGAGGTAAGGGCGCAATGTTGTCAGGGCCGGGGTAGGGGGTTTTTGTTCAGCGAGAACTTCAGAGGGTTTTTGTTCAGCTCTCACCTGAGCTCTTAGAGTCAGCAAAAGGCATAAAGGGAGTGTTTTGGCCAGGCAAGCCTCTCGGAGATTTGGGAGCCTCATCCGGGCCAATAGGCAGTTAAAGTACCTGAGGAGACTACCAAACTAGTTAGGAAAGTTGCCGGGGCTGAGAGGTAGGCAGTTGTAAGAAAAAAAGAAGAGAAAAAAACCCTGCCGTGCTGAGAAAAGAGGTTTTGGCCCTAGGCTATGTTTCTCCTGCAGGCTGCAGGTAGCCTGAAGACGGTGGGCTATCAGTGGGAGGTCAGAGTTAAGTGGAGAACAAAGGGGAGGTAGCTTCGGGAGGGGGAAGGCTTGGATTTAGGGAACCTCTGACCCTTTGCCAGTCCTCTGGAGGAAGTTACTAAGATTTCGGGGAATTTGGAAATTGAAATTGCCCTCAGCTGGCCAGCGTGACCCATTATTAAGTTTATATTGAAGCCACATGGAAGTAGAGTAAAAGACCAATATTTTTGTTTGCTTAATGTCTCATTTTAATCCCAATTGTGAAAGATTACATAGGAGAGAGCTGAGGGGGTGTCTCCCCGTGTCTTTGAGGGAGAATTGCCCGTTGTGGGAGGGTGAGAAAAGGTGGCCGGGGTTTGGGAAGCACGCCGCCGGGACGTCTCCCTGTGATCAGTTTCCCAACCAGAGGCTCCTGGAGCCAGGTTGTCATGCACCCTGAAAGGAAGCGTCCCCCCAGTCAAAGGGCAGGAGGTCTGAGAACAAAGAGGAAGGGAAAAGATAAAGGAAAGGGGACCCGGTCCAACTTTCTCTTGGTGACAAGAGAAAGCCGATGAGAGGCCAAAATCTTACCCTCCTGGGAACTGTGATGGATTAATGGCCGGTGGTGGATGTGTACATTGAGGTCTGGCAAGATGGTCCCTGGACTGGAGGTCGCAAGGGGGTGTTGGGTGAGGGAGGAAAGGGAAACGGGGCGAGAGCCAGGAGGCTCTCAGGATCTAGGCGTTAGCCCGGGAGGAGCTGCTGCCTAGGCTGCAAAACAGCCCCTGCCCTCGGCTTCCTGCTCCCAGGTTTCAGCACCACTAGAAAGAAGAGCGGGGATGCGACCTAAACAGTCCAAGAAGGTTTACTGCTGAACCTGAGAGGGACCCCTCTGTCCTGGCCAGTAGGACAAAGGAAAGAGAGGGTTTCTAACAGGTCAAGAGGCTTTTTATGGCCAGGGCTTTGGTGGGCTCTTTGAGGGGAGGGGTCGGGGGAAAAGTGGGCTGTGGCTTGCTGACGTGTCCCCTGGAGGATGCTTGTAGCCTAGGTAAGATGACACCTAGGTCTCTGAGATGGTGGTTGGGTGTATTCAAAGGGCGGTACTCAGGTCCGGATTCTATCACTATAACCCCCTTTGTTCCTTCTGATTTTTCCCTTTTCAGAATGAATGCCTGTTTTACCCCTGCCCCACTATTGTAGAAAGTCTTCAGAAGGGAAGACTGAAAAATATTTTGATTAACCTGAAAAAGAACACATTAATAAGAAAAAAAGAAATGTAAAATAGATGACTGATTAAAATCCTAACTATAACAATAATTGTAAAATAATACTTGTAACACATACTTAAAAGAAAACATTAAGAATGTCAAATTGGATTAAGCAATCTGAAAAAGCTGCTAACATATTTATTTTAAATATAAGGACACAAATATTCTAAATAGAAGGATAGATGATATATTATTTGGAATCTACCAGAAGCAAATCCTGGAATAAAGATTTGAATACAGATAGTTTACTTCAGAAATAATTCTATGAAACTGGATAAAGGAAGCAATGGTTATAGTAAAAGGAGGGTAGAATCAAATAAATGATGGTTCATCAAGAGAGTTGCTACTGGTGGTAACTAGGAGGTAATTCCTTTAAGGAATTTTGGAATTCACCTTAGAATAAGAGCTAAACTGAACCTGAGCTCAGGGCTACCCCACCTGAGTGTGGTTAAATGCCTTTATCAAGGACATTCATTATCTGGCACTTAAACCTCTATATAGTCCAGCCAACAGGCAGTCCTCAGGCAATAGGAAATCCAGCCTGTGCATGAAAATCAATGGTAAAAGGAATATAGGTGGGGCATGGGCACATCTGCAAAGAGTATACCATACAAACATATATCGAAAACAGCTTGTGTTAATTACATTAATATCAGACAAACTAGCTTTTAAGTCAAGAAGCATTACCAGAGATGAAAAGGGACATTCATAATATTCAAGACGTCATTCATTCAGGAATATATCACAATCCAAATTTATCTGTATCTAAACATACAGCTTTAAAATATATAGAGGGTAATAAGTGAAAGATGTCTGAGAGACCTCTTCATACACAAAAACCTACCTTATGGAGAGAAATTAAAGACAATGTAAGTAAATGAAAGAATATACCCATACTTGTGGACTGAAAGACTAATTATTGCCAAGATGTCCAATCTCTGAAAATTCATCTATGGATATAATACATTTGCAAATTGGCGATCTGATTCAAAATTTCATATGGAAATTTATGCAAAGGACCAAGAATAGCAAAGAGAACTTGAAGAACAACAAAACAAAACTCAAAGAATTACTCCATGTATTAGCAAGACTTTTGTAAAGCAACAGTAATTATAACTATGTGATACTGACACAAATCAACAAAAATTGTACAAAGATCCAAACAGAAAGTCTAGAAATAAACTCAAGGATATGTGATTTATGACAAAGGTGGCTCTTCAGAGCAATGGGAGAAAGAATAATCTTTTCAGTAAATGATGCTGGGTCCCTTGGATATTCATCGGGAGAAAAATGAAGTTTCCTCCTACTTTCCAGAATATATAAAATAAAACATTTTGGCTTGATTATAGATCTAAATATGGAACATAGAGCAAACTTCTAGAATACAGCATGGAAGATCTTCATGATTTGGGGGTAGGATTAAATATAAAGAAATACATTAAAATTAAAAAACACTTGATACAACTTGTATCTATTGATACAACTTATAAAGTAAAATGTCAAGTTTCAGGAGGAGAAAATATTTCAACATATATGATGATAAAAAGATATATCTAAACTATAAAAGAACTCTTACACATCAGTAAGAAAAAAACAGTTCAATGTAAAAATTGAGCAAAAGTATGAATAGAACATCACAATGGTTAATAAATGTGTAAAAAGTTTCCAACATCATTAGTCATCAGAGAAAAGCAAATTTAAAATAACCAACATATACCCACCAAAATGACTAAAATTTAAAACACTGACAATCTGATAATGAAGATTCAGGAATAAGTAGAGTCCTCATACAGTGCTGGCAGACATAAATTGATACAATCTCTTCGGTAACGAATTCGGTGTTACTACTAACTTTGAAAATAACATATCCTATTATCCAGCTATTTTAATCCTAGATATATAACCAAATGAAAGATATGCAAACAAGCTCCAACAGGTATGTGAGAATAGCTATACTGTGTGCGATAATCTCAAACTTAAAGCAATCATCTAAAGTAGAATGGAGAATTAATGTGCTCAATTTACATAAAATAATCCAATGCTATCTGCAACAACATGGATGCATCTCTTAAGCAATGTTGAACAAAATAAGCCGTATATGCGGCATTTTCCTACTTGTATAATGTTTAAAACAGGGGAATTCAATATGTAGTGTTAGAAATCAGGGTATTTGTTAATTTGGGGATAGTGAGGAGGAGGTGATGAGCAGGGGAGTAAGAAGGCCTCTGGAGTACTGGCAGTGTGTTTTTTCTTGAGCTGAGTAGTACTTATACAGGTGTGTCCCCTTTGTGACAATTCATTGTGCTGTATATTTATAATTCTGTACTTTTATGGAATGCATTTTATCTAATAAAAAATATAAAATATTATGTCATACTTCTATCTTCCCCAAATCTTTTTCAGTTCCCTTCTTTCACCTATCAGACACATCCCATTTTTTATTATTCTGATTTATTTGAAAGAATCAGAACATTCTGTCCACTCCATTTCTGCTGATAGAGAAGGGAAGCATGTATTGATATTGAAGGAGGAAGCCTTTGGCCATTGAAAGTAATTATATAAAAATTATGTAAAACTCTGTGTTTATATGTGCTCAGTACTTGGCTGCCTCTCAAATATTTAGAATCTGAATATACATTTGGATTTTCCCAGTAAAATTTTAGAGGGTTTTTCAACAGTAATTAGCAAATCAGCTGAAGAATAAAGGTCATAGGGCTAAACCAAAAGCCAGGCACTACACTGCCTATGAAATGCTAAATCAAAACTAAATGCTTAACTCTCAAGTGGCACTGAGCTTTTCTTTTATTATGGGGAAAAATAAAATATTTACCACTTACAAAGAAAATCATTTTAATTGGTATAATTGCTATCATGCTCAGCTGAAAAACTTGCAAGATTTTTTAAACAATTTATCTTATTCTAGAGAAAAATGTCAGTCTGAATAAATGTTCTTAGTTCATCAAGGAAACACAAAAACTTATTTTTTAAATAGGACTAATTTTAAGTAATATTTAACATATAAAAATATTTTCAAATAATTTGGGAATATACATTTTTACAAAGACAGTTAAAATATTGCTTACCCTCTAAATAATCTCTGTGGCATAACATTCAAGTCCTGCACAGATTCTTTAAAGTCAGAGAATTTCAGTATGCTTTGCCTTACCTGGTACTCTAAACCTAATTCTGACTAACAAAAAGCATTTCGATGGTAATATAAAGTAGCTATGTCATCCTAGCATTCCTGATACCTGTGAATGGATATGTCAACTATAATTGACACATACCCTAGACTGTTAGGTCATGGACTTTTTAAAACAGAAGGAAAAATTATCCAATAAAACATACATAAGATGCAGAAAAGAAAGATATGCAGGAACACTAAGAACTTCTCAAAGGCACCACTTTGACTACAGAATTAGGGAAAAAAATTCTTTTAAGGAACACAAGGGGTAATAAGCATTAGCATTAAGAGATTAAAATTTTGAAGTACCCTCATTTCCTTTTTGAAGATGTCTGCAGTGACCAGTCAGGGAAATACACAGGAGGCACACTTACAGACTTCACCAAAGCATTTTCCACGGTTTTTATTTAAAATTTTTAAATTCATGGAGAACTGGAAGAAAGAGTTGAAGAAATACCATTAAGTAATCTTTAAAGAAATGAATAATCATTAAAAAGTATCTGGTTAATAAAGGGAAATTTATGGTAGTGCATTCCAAGGCATCTTCTCTTGGCACTCTTCTCTTTAATGTGTTTACCAATGCTTTGGACGAAGCACTGAGATGATGATATTGGAGAACTAGTGGTTGAGAACATGGGCTCTGGAGTTAGACACTATTTAGTCCCAGATTCACTACTTAATAGCAATGGAACCTTGGGCAAATTACTTAATCTCCTTAAATCCAATTTTCCTTACCTATAAAATGGGAATAGTAATACTTCTCATTTCACAGAATTCATTATTTCATTTTATAAATGCTTAATGGTGGTTATTATATGCTACGTATTATTTTTAAACACTTTATAAATAATTCATTTAATCCTCACAGCAACCAGGTAAGCAAATGGGACTGATTATCATCACCCTCAGTTTATAAAAGAGGAGAATGAGAAAGAGACATTAGAAAACTCCTCAGGTCACACATCTAACAAGTGACAGAGTGGAGTTTAGATTAGATAATAGAATGCCCCATCATACTCATAAGTGTTAGCACTCTTTATAGTCATCATCATTGGCATCTAGATTGAAATGCAAGAAGTCAAATTATCTCTATTTGTAGCTAACATTATCTTGTATATAGAAAATCCTATGGAAACAAAAAAAACTATAAAAACTAATAATTCAGCATGGGTACAAAATTTTAAGGAAAAAATTTATAATGGCATCAAAAAATAAAATACTTAGGAACAAATTTAACAAAAGAAAAGAAAAATTCATATTCTGAAAACCAAAAACCATTTTGAAAATAAAAAAGATCAAACTAAATGGAAAGACATCTCCTATTCATGGTTTGGAATACTTAATATTGTTAAGATGACAATACCACCCAAACTGATATACGATGTCCACACAATCCCTACCAAAATCCCAGATGCCTTTTATTCAGAACTGACAAGCTGATCCTACAATTCATAGGGAAATGCAAGAGACCCAGAATAGTAATTTTCACAATTTTGAAAAAAGAAGATCAAAGTTGGAAGGCCCCCTCTTCCTGATTTCAATACTACAAAGCTACAGTAATCAAGATAGTGTGGTACTGGCATCTGAACAGAGACATACAGATCAATGGAATAGAACTGCAGAGTCAAGAATGAAAGCAGTACCTTAATGGTCAACTGACTTTGGATTAAAATGCCAGTATAATTTAATGGGGGGGGGGAGAATGGTATTTTCAACTAATGGTACTGTGATAACTGTATATTCACATGCAAAACAATGAAGTTACATTCCTACCTCACACCATATACAAAAATTAACTGAAAAGGAATCAAAGATCTAAATGTAGCAGCTACAACTATAAAAATCTTAAAGGAAAATATAGGGGTAAATCTTCATGATCTTATATCTGGAAATCTTTCCTTACATATGACACCAAAGGGATGAAAAAAAAAATTGGGCTCTACCAAATTAAAATTTTTTGTGCTTCAAAAAATACCATCAAGAAAATGAAAAGACAACTAACAAAATGGCATAAAATATTTGCAAATTATATATCTTATGGGACTTACATCTAGTTTGGATTGCTTCCCTAGTAAGTTCAAATAATTCAATTTAACTGTACTTGACAACTTTGATTTCCTATTGGAAAATTAGGAAGATTGAATATCTGAAAAATAACAAAGATATACTAATTTCTTTCACAGAAATTATGTATAATTCACCACATATTATTACAAGTTCCTATAAATGTTCAGCTTCATGAAGGAAATGTAACAGTGATTTCTAGCAATTTGTTAACACAAAACTGATAGAGTTCCAATGATAATAGGTAAGAAGTACATTTGTAAGTGTAAATAAATACCATGAGTCTATTAAATAAAAAATAATCAGGGAGGAGCCAAGATGGTGGCATTAGTAGAGCAGTGGAAATATCCTCCCAAAACCATATATATTTTTGAAAATACAACAAATACAACTATTCCTAAAAGAGAGACCAGAAGATACAGGACAACAGCCAGGCTACACCTACACCTGCGAGAACCCAGCACCTCACAAAGGGGGTAAGATACAAGCCACAGCCCAGCGGGACCCAAGCGACCTTCACCCCAGCTCCTGGGGGGAGGAGAGGAGTTGGAGCGGGGAGGGAGAGGGAGGCCAGGATTGCTAAATACCCAGCCCTAGACATCCGCACTGGGAGCACAGACAGACAGTGCATGGTGAGCTGGATACTAGGGAAACAGGCCAGTAATACCTGTGAGTAGGTCCCCATAGTTGGCGCCCCTGGACAAAGAAAAGCGAGTGCTTTTTGAAAGTCTTAAAGGGACAGGGGCCTCACAGCTTGATGGAAGTGTACCGGCACACTCAGCCCAGCATCTGGGAATCCTGGGGACCTCCGAATGCCCTAAACTCTGGGTGGTAGCGCATCTCTGAGGCCCCTCATGGTGATAAACAGACTCCCGCCTGTACCCCCTCTGGCATGCCCCGCTATTGCAGAGCAACAGCCAGAAAGCAGCCATGCCCACAGCAACTGTGCAGAGCTTACTCCAAAGCTGCCGGGTAAGAATCAGAGACCCCATCTGCGGGCAGCTGCCCAGCACAAGCTGCTAGGGGTCGCCATTCTCCCAGGAGAGGAAGGCCAGAAACTAGCAAGAAGGGATGTTCTCACAGCTGATACATGCACCAGCTCCCCACAACTACCTCTATCACTATGAAAAGGCAGAAGAATTTGATCCAGACCAAAATCACAGAGACAACCCCTGAGAAGGAGCTTGGAGAGATAGACCTAACCAATCTTCCTGAAAAAGAATTCAAAATAAAGGTCATAACCATGCTGATGGCGCTGCAGAGAAAAATGCAAGAGCTAACGGACAAAGTAGGTAGGGAGACTACAGAAATAAAACAATCTATGCAATGACTTAAAAGCAGAATGGATGAGACACAAGAGGCCATTAGTGGAATACAAAGCAGAGAACAGGAATGCATAGAAGCTGCTGCAGAGAGAGATAAAAGGATCTCCAGGAATGAAAGAATATTAAGAGAATTGTGTGAGCAATCCAAAAGGAATGATATTCACATTATAGGGGTACCAGAAGAAGAAGATAGAGAAAAAGGGATAGAAAGTGTATTTGAAGAAATAATAGCTGAAAACCTCCCCAAACTGGGGGAGGAAATAGTTGCTCAGACCACAGAAGCACATAGAACTCCCAACAGAAGTGACCCAAGGAGGACAAAACCAAGACACATAATAATAAAAATGGCAAAGATCAAGGACAAGGAAAGAGTTTTAAAGGCAGCTAGAGAGAGGAAAAAGGTCATGTACAAGGGAAAACCCATCAGGCTATCATCAGACTTCTCAGCAGAAACTTTACAGGCCAGAAGAGAATGGCATGATGTATTAATGCAATAAAACAGAAGGGCCTTGAACCAAGAATACTGTATCCAGCACGATTATCATTTAAATATGAAGGAGGGATTAAACAATTACCAGACAAGCAAAAGTTGAGGAAATTTGCCTCCCACAAATCACCTCTACAGGGTATTTTAGAGGGACTGCTCTAGATGGGAGCATTTCAAAGGCTAAATAGATGTCACCAGAGAAAAATTAAAACACAGCAAAGAAAGAAGACCAACCAAATACTACCTAAAGGCAAAAAATAAAATCAACTACCCACAAAAGAGTCAAAGGAAACACAAAAAGCACAGAAGAAAACACCCAATATATAAAGAATGGAGGAGGAGGAATAAGAAGGGAGAGAAAAAAGAAATCATCAGACAGTGTTCATAATAGCTCAATAAGTGAGTTAAGTTAGACAGTAAGATACTAAAGAATCTAACCGTGAACCTTTGGTAACCACAAATCTAAAGCCTGTAATGGCAATAAGTACATATCTTTCAATAATCACCATAAATGTAAATGGACTGAATGCACCAATCAAAAGACACAGAGTAATAGAATGGATAAAAAAGCAAGACCTACATATATGCTGCTTACAAGAGACTCACCTCAAACCCAAAGACATGCACAGATTAAAAGTCAAGGGATCGAAAAAGATATTTCATGCAAACAATAGGGAGAAACAAGCAGGTGTTGCAATACTAGTATCAGACAAAATAGACTTCAAAACAAAGAAAGCAACAAGAGATAAAGAAGGACATTACATAATGATAAAGGGCTCAGTCCAACAAGAGGATATAACCATTATAAACATATATGCACCCAACACAGGAGCACCAGCATATATGAAACAAATACTAACAAAATTAGAGGAAATAGAATGCAATGAATTCATTTTAGGAGACTTCAACACACCACTCACTCCAAAGGATAGATCCACCAGACAGAAAATAAGTAAGGACACAGAGGCATTGAACAACACACTAGAACAGATGGACCTAACAGACATCTATAGAACTCTATATCCAAAAGCAGCAGGATAGACATTCTTCTCCAGTGCACATGGAACATTCTCCAAAATAGACCACATACTAGGCCACAAAAAGAGCCTCAGTAAATTCAAAAAGATTGAAATCCTACCAACCAACTTTTCAGACCACAAAGGTATAAAACTAGAAACAAATTGTACAAAGAAATCAAAAAGGCTCACAAACACATGGAGGCTTAATAACATACTCCTAAATAATCAATGGATCAATGACCAAATTAAAATAGAGATCAAGCAACATATGGAAACAAACGACAACAACAACACAAAGCCCCAACTTCTGTGAGACGCAGCGAAAGCAGTCTTAAGTGGAAAGTATATAGCAATCCAGGCATATTTAAAGAAGGAAGAACAACCCCAAATGGATAGTTTAATGTCACAATTATTGAAATTGGAAAAAGAAGAACAAATGAGGCCTAAGGTCAGCAGAAGGAGGGACATAATAAAGATCAGAGAAGAAATAAACAAAATTGAGAAGAATAAAACAATAGAAAAAAATCAATGAAACCAAGAGCTGGTTCTTTGAGAAAATAAACAAAATAGATAAGCCTGTAGCCAGACTCATTAAGAGAAAAAAAAAAACACACATCAACAGAATCAGAAAGGAGAAAGGAAAAAGTCACGACAGACCCCACAGAAATACAAGGAATTACTAGAGAATACTATGAAAACCTATATGCTAACAAGCTGGAAAACATAGAAGAAATGGACAACTTCCTAGAAAAATACAACCTTCCAAGACTGACCAAGGAAGAAACATAAAATCTAAACAAACCTATTACCAGCAAAGAAATTGAAGTGGTAATCAAAAAACTACCCAAGAACAAAACCCCTGGCCAAGATGGATTTACCTCGTAATTTTAACAGACATACAGAGAAGACATAATACCCATTCTCCTTAAAGTTTTCCAAAAAAAAGAAGATGAGGGAATACTCCCAAACTCATTCTATGAAGCCAACATCACCCTAATACCAAAACCAGGCAAAGACCCCACCAAAAAAGAAAATCACAGACCAATATCCCTGATGAAAGTAGATGCAAAAATACTCTACAAAATATTAGCAAACTGAATTCAAAAATACATCAAAAGGATCATACACCATGACCAAGTGGGATTCATCCCAGGGATGCAAGGATGGTACAACATTCAAAAATCCATCAACATCATCCACCACATAAATAAAAAGGACAAAAACCACATGATCATCTCCATAGATGCTGAAAAAGCATTTGACAAAATTCAACATCCATTCATGATAAAAACTCTCAACAAAATGGGCATAGAGGGCAAGTTCCTCAACATAATAAAGGCCATATATGATAAAGCCACAGCCAACATCATACTGAACAGTGAGAATCTGAAAGCTTTTCCTCTGAGATCAGGTACAAGACAGGGATGCCCACTCTCCTTACTGTTATTCAGCATAGTATTGGAGGTCCTAGCCACTGCAATTAGGCAAAACAAAGAAATACAAGGAATCCAGATTGGTAAAGAAGAAGTCAAACTGTCACTATTTGCAGATGACATGATATTGTACATGAAAATCCCTAAAGACTCCACTCCAAAACTACTAGAACTGATATTGGAATACAGCAAAGTTGCAGGATACAAAATTAACACACAGAAATCTGTGGCTTTCCTATACACTAGCAATGAACTAATAGAAAGAGAAATTGGGAAAATAATTCCACTCACAATTGCATCAAAAAGAATAAATACCGAGGAATAAACCTAACTGAGGAAGTGAAAGACCTATACCCTGAAAACCATAAGACACTCTTAAGAGAAATTAAAGAGGACACTAACAAATGGAAACTCACCCCATGCTCTTGGCTAGGAAGAATTAATATCACCAAAATGGCCATTCTGCCCAAAGCAATATACAGATTTGATGCAATCCCTATCAAATTACTAACAGCATTCTTCAACGAACTGGAACAAATAGTTCAAAAATTCATATGGAAACACTAAAGACCCTGAATAGCCAAAGCAATCCCGAGAAGAAAGAATAAAGTGGGGGGGTTCTTGCTCCCCAAGTTCAAGCTCTACTCCAAAGCCACAGTAATCAAGACAATTTGGTACTGGCACAAGAACAGAGCCACAGACCAGTGGAACAGAATAGAGCCTCCAGACATTAACCCAAACATATATGGTCAATTAATATATTATAAAGGAGCCATGGACATACAACGGGGAAATGACAGTCTCTTCAACAGATGGTGCTGGCAAAACTGGACAGCTACATGTAAGAGAATGAAACTGGATCACTGTCTAACCCCATACACAAAAGTAAATTTGAAATGGATCAAAGACCTGAATGTAAGTCATGAAACCATAAAACTCTTAGGAAAAAACATAGGCAAAAATCTCTTGGACATAAACATGAGTGACTTCTTCATGAACATATCTGTCCGGGCAAGGGAAACAAAAGCAAAAATGAACAGATGGGACTATATCAAGCTGAAAAGCTTCTGTACAGCAAAGGACACCATCAATAGAACAAAAAGGTATCCTACAGTATGGGAGAATATATTCATAAATGACAGATCCGATAAAGGGTTGACATCCAAAATATATAAAGAGCTCATGCACCTCTACAAACAAAAATCAAATAATCCAATTAAAAAATGGGCAGAGGAGCTGAACAGACACTTCTCCAAAGAAGAAATTCAGATGGCCAACAGACACATGAAAAGATGCTCCACATTGCTAGTCATCAGAGAAATGCAAATTAAAACCACAATGAGATATCACCTCACACCAGTAGGGATTGCCACCATCCAAAAGTCAAACAGCAAGAAATGTTGACGAGGTTGTGGAGAAAGGGGAACCCTCCTACACTGCTGGTGGGAATGTAAATTAGTTCAACCATTGTGGAAAGCAGTATGGAGGTTCCTCAAAAAGCTCAAAATAGAAATACCATTTGACTCAGGAATTCCACTTCTAGGAATTTACCCTAAGAATGCAGCAGCCCAGTTTGAAAAAGACAGATGCACCCCTATGTTTATTGCAGCACTATTTACAATAGCCAAGAAATAGAAGCAACCTAAGTGTCCATCAGTGGATGAATGGATAAAGAAGATGTGGTACATATATACAATGGAATATTATTCAGCCATAAGAAGAAAACAAATCCTATCATTTGCAACATGGATGGAGCTAGAGGGTATTATGCTCAGAGAAATAAGCCAGGCAGAGAAAGACAAGTACCAAATGATTCCACTCATATGTGGAGTATAAGAACAAAGAAAAACTGAAGGAACAAAACAGCAGCAGAATCACAGAATCCAAGAATGGACTAACAGTTACCAAAGGGAAAGGGACTGGGGAGGATGGGTGTGAAGGGAGGGATGAGGGCGAGGAAAAAGAAAGGGAGCATTATGATTAGCATGTATAATGTGGGGGGGCATGGGGAGGGGTGCACAACACAGAGTAGACAAGTAGTGATTTTACAGCATCTTACTACGCTGATGGACAGTGACTGTAATGGGGTTTGTCAGGAGGACTTGGTGAAGGGGGGAGCCTAGTAAACATAATGTTCTTCATGTAATTGTAGATTAATGATAACAACAACAACAGCAAAAAAAAAATCAGCCGCAAATGTTAATTATATCAATTGTTCTCTTATATAAGAAAATTTATATTTGGGGTTAAGAATTGGAAACAAAGATGATCATGATGATTGTTGTTTAATAAAATGCTTATTAAATACTCACTAAGTATTTTAACATGAGAACAACCAAATGAAGAAAATAATGAGTTATTTATATAAAAACATATACATAGTTTCCTAAATTGAGCCTGAATCACTGTGGGAATTGAGGCAAGATATTCAAGGATTTTCATAAATGAAAGCACTTTGCTCTTCAAACCAAATTTTTTACTTTGTAAACCTGAAAAGATTAACTGGATAAGGCAAATCACCAGTTTAACATTTTTTAGCCTTCCTTCAGAGGAAAATTCTGTCATTTATAGTGAGTGGAAAACTCTCTTTCAGTCCCACAGTGGATACAGCAAACATAAGTGTGAGCAAGGGGGCAGATGTTCAAACTCTGAATTTTATATTTCATTCTTTGGTTATGATCCCTACTTTAATTATAAAACATCAGTAATGGATAACTTTAGTAATTTTAAACGGAAAATTTAGCCTGTTTTCTGCTAGATTCAACAGTTCTAACTAGGCTAACTGCACCTTACAAAAGTGTAGGAAATAATAATTATAAAGCACTTTTTAAACACTAAGTGGTACATAAATTAAATAATAAGCTTAAATACTACAAAAATTTACTATTAAATAAAAAATAAAATTTTCTTGCAGAACAATGTATTCTACAGCAGAACTCTATTTGCCCTAAACTGTAGATAGTTGTAGTCATTACTGCTCTTACAGAATTTTAACAAGGCTGTTTAACTGAAGAATAGGTATCATTAGAGCAACCTTGCAATACTAAGAATATGAAGAAATACAAGCAAAGGTGTAGAATATTAGCTTAGAAACCACCACTTCACGTTACTTCTTATCTTCTTTCCACATTGTATGTCATTCATTTTATTCCTTTATCTATTTCTTTGAGCATATATTTAATTCTGTTACATCCTTACAATGGTCACATTCAATTCTAAGAAACTTCAGGAAGAATCAGGGAAGTAGTATGTAGAATAGCTGCTCAATGCATGTTCTGCTTCCTAAATTCCTAAAACATAGGTCAAGTACATCAGACACCAATAAAACAAAACTCAGTGTGTAATGCACTGTAAAATTGTCATTAGTCAGCTTTATCCTCTTAGAAATGGAAGAGATCTCTAGAACTGTGCCTATTAATCTGGGACAAGCATCTCTAATGGCGGGATAAATTTGTAAGGATGTGTAATTTGACCCTTTGATATTCCATAGGCTCTGGTGGTTGAAAAGGCAGAAGCAAAGAACATCAGCAAAGCATTATTCGCCTTTTATTCTTAATATTATACACTTATTAAAATTATATTCATATAAACATATAAAGAGGCTTGTACTCCACAAAAAAGGCTCTAGAAATTGATACCATTTTAAGGCAAGAATGCATGCCAAGAAATATACTAGAATTTTGCATGAATTTGTTTGCTTATTTTTATTTGCTACCCCAAAGACTCACTTTCTTACCTGACATGATTCAAGGGCTGCCCTGCTCAGCTGCAGGACATTGCTAGCTTGCTGTGACTCTGGTAATGTTAGTTTTTTACTAACTAATTGGATGGCCTTAACTTTATCACTATGGGTTTCACTGGACTGACAGGAAAAATATTTAATGACCACTGTAGCATAGATGCCAAACTGAGAGCAAATGCTGGCCAGAGAGCTGGAGCACTGCCCTGGAGGTCCCCTGCAGAGCGAGGTCCTCTTCTACTTGGGGAGGTCGAGGGGTTTCTGATCCAGAAGCCAGGACTGCGAGAGGTGCTGAAGTAGGTATTTGAGTGATTCCGGGCAGTGGCTTTTTCCCCACAATTAGAAAGAAAAAAACAACCCTACTGGTATGGCATCTTTGATATACCACGCCAGGGTGGTCACTCTTAAAAGCAGCAAGTAACCCCCCCGATTAAAATAAAATATGGTAATTCAAACTCAAGGAGATAGTAGCTGCCTTTACTCCTTTGTCCCTTGTTCCCCTGCCCCCACTTTTTTATGACATCATTTGGTCCAATTCAGGAACTCTGAAATCCCTTCACCTTCATTAAGTCCTGTATTGTATGATTTTAATGTTTTGCCATTTGTCCCAGGACAAGCACTGACACCCTACAACCAGCTCCCCAGGACAATTTACTGTGAAAATAAAGTTGTTTATGTGCCACCCACTGCATTCTGCTGAAGCTGTCACCCAGAGTGGCTTCACGGTCTGTCCCTCAGTCTGTCCTAGCTGGAGACATCTTAAAGGGGCCATATTTTATTTCAAATGTTAGATAGCCTACTTGAAGCAGAGAAGACAAAGACTTAGGCAGAATCCCAGGATACCTTTTTTTTTGTGGTGATTATTCTTTTTTGGGGGAGGTGTATCGTTAATATACAATTACATAAGCAACATTGTGGTTACTAGATTCCCCTCATTATCAAGTCCCCACCACATACCCCATTACAATCACTGTCCATCAGTGTAGTAAGATGCTATAGAATCACTACTTGTCTTCTCTGTGTTGTACTGCCTTCCCCGTGCTCCTCCCCTACATTATGTGTGCTAATCATAATGCCCCTTAATCCCCTTCTCCCTCCCTTCCCACCCACCCTCCCCAGTCCCTTTCCCTTTGGCAACTGTTAGTCCATTCTTGGGTTCTGTGAGTCTGCTGCTGTTTTGCTCCTTCAGTTTTTGCTTTGTCTTATACTCCACAGATGAGGGAAATCATTTGGTGCCCAGGATACCCTTCTCTTTGCAAGCATAACCTGTGCATAGGAGAGATGCAGCATGAAAGCACAGGTAGGATGCCAGGCTTTCTCTGCCAGCAAATCCCTGTTCAGTCTCATAGCCTCTGCACAGGTCTCACCTTGTCTGTGAAAGATTCTCCATCTCATCTAGGGAGAGCTGATTATTTTCTCTTAGCACTTTGGCTGCATTTCTCTTACATATTTTTATATATTCATAAGCACCTAGCAACTAAGTATTTGTTGAGTGAACTACTGAATGAAAAAAATTGAAGTCCAGGAAGTAAAAAGACTATGACGAGCATAAGTATATAAAAATACACATTCTTGTTTCATACAGGGGACAAGGAAAGAAAGGCAGACAGATCCTAGCAAAGGTAAAGGAGAGAAAATCAATTGACTCTCACCCTCCAGCATTCAGGTCTAATCCTGAAGCAACTGTCTTCTGTCCAAGGCAACCAATTCTTAGAAAACAATAGGGAGTAAGAAAGTTTGGCTTCCTTGACAGTACATGATTCCTGAAATATAGGCATGAAAGGCCTTCCATCCCATGACCATCCTCGTCCTCATCATCCTACTTCTAATTCTGGCCTAATCCTTTTAAAGTTAGCATATCAAACTGGCCAATGGGCCGAGTCAAGAAAATGGTGTTGTAGCTCTACAAACAGCACCTTTAATACTATGCTCACATGTAAAGGGCAGGTTAAAGAGAAGTGAAAAAAGAAAGATAGCAATTGAGAGGAATTTTGATTTATCTGGATATGGAATAGTGTCAATGTGTTAGCTAGAGAAAAAGGGTCCAAGGGTCATTTTACATAGCACATCTATGTCCCACTTCTGTGACTTGAAATGGCCTCCCCTATCGATAGGTGGACATGCAAGTTGGGTTACAGAAGAGGCACTTTTTGGAGGAGATTAGAGACTTGTTATATGTGCATTCCAGTAACAGTCTGCTTTTGGCTTCACCAAGGAAGACAAGCATTCAGTCTCTCTTTCCTTGGCAATATGGAATGCTAAGTAGGGCCAACAGCATTTCCCCATTAACTTCATCCACTAGTGTACTCTTTGTAGCTTCTTAACCATTATTATTGTAACCTGTTTATGCAAAATTGTAAATACTTATTAGTGAGAATGTAAAATTTTTTTCTAGTAAATGAACAATATACAATGTGACCTTCCTTCCATCCTTCCTGAAATACCATTTCTAGAAAATATTTGTAGTAACAATATGAATAGCCTTTTATGTTTCTCTTGTTGGCATGAATTTGTATCTCATACATAAAAGAATAATCAGAATGGTAGCAGGTCACCTATAAGGGCTGTCTACCCAAGATTTTCAGGAGTCATCTTAAAACCTCTGACCACTCACTTGAAACAGGAAATTGATACAATCTGCTCATCAGACATCACAATTTTGAAGAAAAAAGCAGCTAGAGAACAGGAACATTCAGGGAGAATAATTCAAAGAAAACAGAATAAACCAGAGAATAGAATAATTCAGAGAGCTACATTCACTCCTTGACAGCTTTCAGGAAGGAATAGGCCCAGAGCCCTAAGTGATGGCCATCAAGAGTGGAAGAAGGCACATCCCTACCACCACAGGCACCAAGGTTATTCAACGGACATTCACACCAAAGACTTAGCCCAGCAGTTCAAAGTAGGCGACAAAAGTTGGGTGTTGACAATGATGACAGTGGGGACAACAGGGCAGAGTAGAGTCAGGACCATACTTCGCACACTGACACTGTCCTAAGAAGCTGGATGGCATAGTCAGGGGATTTGGCTTGCATGTTCTTCAGCTTTTCCATCTGCAAAATGAAAACCAGAACTGGATCATATAATCACTAACATCATTTTCAATTTGAAATGCCACAATCCTTCTGAAAAGTTCAAAATACTAGGTAAAAATACATAAAAATATTGGGGAAATATAACACATGAATAAATGATTAAAATATGTAGTCTATGCCATTATTTGCACCCCAGAAGGAGTGTCTTCTGGTTTTCTAGACAGTCTTTATTTGAAAAAATAAACTAAGCATTTTTGAGCTTCTAACAAATGCCAAATACAAAATGGTATTGATGAGAAAGATGGCTTTTATAGTGATGATAGGATTTATGATTATTAATAATGCATTAGGCTCCCTAAAGTGGTATATACGCCCCTTAAAGACATCCACAACATAATTCCTGGAACCTATCAATGTTACTTTACATGGCAAAAGCTACTCAGCAGATGTGACTGAATTAAGGTCCCTGAGATGGGGAGATTATCCTGGATTAGCAAAGTGAGTCTAATCTAATCACAAGGATCCTTGAAAGTGGAGAACTTTTTCTGGCTGTGTTTAGAGCAAGTCATGACTACAAAAGAGGGGTCAGAGGAATGCTACACTTCTTGCTTTGAAGATGAATGAAAGGGCCCCTGATCTAAGACATGTGGAAGGCCTCCAGAAGATAGAAAAGACAATGGAACATTCTCTCACAGAGCCTCCAAAAAAGAATGCCTGTAGCCCAGTGAGACCCGTATTAGACTTCTAACCCACAGAACCGTAAGATTATAAATTTGTGTTGTTTTAAGACACAAACTTTGCAGCAATTTGTGACAACACCAATAAATAACTAATACAGGCACAATGCTTGGTGCCTTGCAAACATCTCAGTTAATCCTCAACAAAATCCTATGAGATAGGAATTATAAAATATGAGACAACTGGGCCTTATGCAGTTTAATTTTTCCAAGGTAATACAGCTTGTGAAAATCAAGCCTGTTTTTGAGCTTGGGTATATCTGAGTGCACATCTGTGTTTGTGTTTTCAGCCTGCTACTCCAGCTTCTCCCTCCTGTTTTAGGTACTTTGGCGGACACTGGAAAACACAACCTAGGCTTTCATCATCTGTTGAAATGACTTGGTTCAAGCTCCGTAACTCAAAATTCTGACATAGTTTCTTCATTTTTGCAGGAATTTTTCCCAATCTGAAGTCTTCATTGGTAACAAAACAAGGATGAATTCAACCTTGCCTTTAGAAACATAGCACCTTGTATATTTACCAAACTGCATTTTGATTACTTTTTTTTTTATTAACCTAGGTGTCTCATGGGAATAATGGAATACCTTGGAAAAAGACCTGAGGAATCTATAAGGAACAGATATGCCTGGGATGACTTGGATGAGTTAAATGTACACCTAAGGACACTTACAAAATGAAATGTGCCATCTTGTCTGCTTGATTCCACCTTTGTTTATAAAAATTATTTTTTTAAAATAATTAATTCGTTCAGACACACAGAAGTTTGTTTATAAGGAACACGTGAATTGTGAGGTGCTAGGAATAATTCCTAAATGTGTGTTAAAGTGTTTTTGCCTTCTCGGGGGAGTGTGGACAGGTGACTTACTCTCTCAAATAACTTCACAACCATGGGAGTTAAAAGGGGATGAAGTTTTATCTAGCTGTTTTGTCTTCCCAGAACAATATTTCTTTGTTCAAAATAAAGTAATTGTGAGAGCACCCAGAAACACGAGAGCTTTGTAAGAACTAAAATATGGTAGCTTGAGACCCTTTTCTTAGGGGTAATTTGGTGAAAAAGAAACTGTCATTATATATGGCATATATAAGCACAGCCTTGTTAAATCCATTTAGGCTCAGCCTGGGTCAGTAGTAGCTCAGCTCCACATCTTAGACTTATATATGCTATATTTAAACTCCAGTTTCCTCATTATCTTGGGTGCCTTCTGCTCAGTATGTTCTCGAAGGAGCACAAGCTGCTTATGGGGATTTAATATAACACTTTTCTAGACACCATTTCCCTGGCCCCTCTCCTCCAAACCCCCACATGAATGCTGCCTGATGCCCTAGCATTGCTAGAATGGACTAGGATACCCTATCCTCATTTAGGGGCATTCTGGGATGGAATCAGTAATTTGGGCTACCTCTGCCTTGGTTTCCCTATCTGTAAAATAAGGAAAGCCCTTGTTAAGACATCTTATATAGCTGAAGCACTAGTTTACTATGGTGAAAAACAAAAGGAGCCAACAAATTTTGATTTTCACAAGAGAAATATAGCTAACATTAATGACCTCATAAGGAAAAATAGAAAAAAACAAGCAGATGTGTAACATCATTAGTACACTTGTATTATTAATGATCATAAATGATAAGGATTATAAAAATGGACCTGATATCTCTCCATGCTTAATCAGCAACTCTTTTACTTCTTTCCCTTGCAATATTTTAATGTAGCTTAGGTTAAAATTTATGCTTCATAAAAATACAAATGGCTACATTACAGAAGTACCAGAAATATGGCTATTTTCCAGGCTTAGGTTTAGGATTCACATGGGGTACTCTTGTTTGTCTAGATTTCACAAGAGATCAAAGTACTACAAAGACTTCTTTAACTTTTGTTCCATGACAGAAGTCAGAAATCTTGTCAAGAACCTTGCCACACAGTAAGATGGGCAATGAAAGGCCTCCATCAGAGAGAGGCTTAGTGGAGTCCCCACTGGTCAGCCAGCAGGAGGGTCCTTTTTTGTCTGTTTGCCGAATGCTGTCTGACAGAACCACTAAGGAGTATGTTAGATGGTCCGCTGTGGCAATACAGGAAAGATGGAGTCTGCCACTGTTACTTGGCAAATGGACACTGGTTTCCATCTCAAGACAGGATCAAGTCTAGGAAACAGCATTCATTTTTGGAAAATGCAACTGCATTACTTGCATATTATAGCTATGAATAAAACTAGCATTCCTATACTTAATGATGGTATAAAGGCTTCATGTTTAGACATTTAAATTTTATAACATAATGCATCTAGAACTTTTTATAAAGGATTTGTCAATGAATGGATCAAACCAGAAAGCAAGTAGAGTCTGAGATTCTGCAATTTCTTTTTTTAAAAAATCAAGGTAATTTGTTTTTAATTTGATCTACAGCCCCAACAAAATAACAACAAAGAAAATACTTCCAGTGAATTCTCCATGTCTTTATATCTTGAGATCTGTTTTGAACTTAATGCTGCACAATATGAAGAATGTTTCCAGCTGGTGAACCTCTAAAGTGATGAGTTCTGATGAATGTCCCTTCTGAAGAATGCCATGCACAGAGCAATAATGGAATTCAGATACTAGTGGAAGTGAATGTGACACAGTGGCTTCACATTAGTGGAGGTCTTGGGTTATTATACTCCAGCCTGTAAGACTGATGTCTTTTATGCCTAATGATCTTAAGTAAAACAACGAATTTAATAGCACCTCTCTCTTTAGTGAAATGATAATGAGAATTTTTCTATTTTGGGGGAACATGCAGAAAATTTTCAAGGACCCAAAGTCTATAGTGCCTTCATGTCTTGTAGCAAGATAGATAATCACTTCCTAGGAGTCATGTAAGTTAAACAAAGGTTTTCAAAAAACAGTCCATGGAACATGTGCTTCAGACCTGTCAGGGGTGCTTGTTAAGCTTTCTGGGACCCATTTAGATCCATTAATTCAAAATATTTTGTGAAGTAAATCCAGGAATCTTAACTATTCAAAAGCATCTTAGATAACCTTGATGTATTCTGAGGTTTTAGAAACAACGAGACAAGATTTTGATAAATCCAGGATGACTTGTAAGATCATTAACTCTAGGATTTTTTTTTTAGGAGAAAAAGGCAGAGACTTTTATTTAGAGATAGAGCAAGAGGACAGAGCTCCTGGGAAGGGGACAAGAGAGGCCTGGGGTGGTGTGCTGTCTAGGGGTTTTATAGGCAGTTGAGAGACAAAGGGCTAGGGATGCACACCAGCTGAGAGGTCCCAAAATGTTTATCTTCGAAGGGACCTTAAGTTTCTTATTAGTCTTCCAGGTTATTTACAAGAAATTTACTGTTCTGATTTCCTCTCAGGATGGCAGCTTTCTGGTCTGGGAGACTATCAATCAAGACTGCCTGCTTTGCTCCCAAGGTGGATGAGTTATTGTCTGTTTGTTAGAGTATTACTTTTTAACTAATTGGGTTTAAAAATGCAATCTTATCTTCAAGATGGAATCCTTCCTGTTTTTACTATGTTGTTTTGGGCTTGCTTACATTGCCCAGGTTGCAAATCACTTGATTAGGGCTGGAGGAAGAAAAGCAGCACCTGGGTAAAGTCAGAAAAATAAACTGGGCCCCCTAGCAGGCCAAAGCAAATCTCACAATGGATTATATTGCTTTGTTTTTTCCAGAGGCCCTCACCCTACTCTGTCTAAGCCCATGGTGCCTGTTTCATTCCCCCCTCTACAGATGGAGACCCTAGCTGCTGCTAGGGGAAAGGGGTTGACGACTGCTCTGGTGACTTCATGCTGAGAGGGGACACAGTAAAGGGCGCAGTTAGGTCTTCATCACTGGTCAGTCGAGAGGGTCTCAGATGATGGGCACTTCTATCTTGGGTTCCATTTTCATAAACATTCGCAGTTTTATGGCTTCAAAAGGATTTAGAAAACAAGCTTCATATCGTAGTACTCCATGGGACTTCTGGGCCTGATAAAGCTTGGACTTACTTTTGCAGTGAATTAGAGACATTTTGTGAATAATTTGGAATGTATACACAACACTCAACATTAATTATACCACAGGTCCCCACCCTGTGCTGCTGTTAAGATGTCTAGTGCCATTTTATTTTGTATAACTGCTTGGTGCATTAGTTTAACTTTAGTATTAAGGCCTTTTGAGTAAAACTGGTGAAGGATTTGATATGCCAAATTACATATTCTAAACCAAGAAATGGTATAAAAATGGAAGCTAGGTGATCAGACCAATGAAAAACACTGCTAGTCCATTGATATTGGATGCTTGGGAAGTTTGCAGGGTGTGGGATGTTCTTAACCCAACATCCTTGCAACCAAGGAAATCCCAGAGTGCACCTCCCTATCCACCCTGGAGGGGAGCCATGGTCAGAGATTAGTTCCACACAGCCAGTGAGTGCGGTTTGGGGCTGGCCAAAGGATACCAGGGCAGGTTGTCCAATCTGTGGCAAGACAATCTGTAACCTCTTACATATGTGACCAGTGGTCTTTCGGAAGCCAGCCTAAATATCAGGTGAAGCTTGATCAGAACAGTTTCTTAGCTCCCAGCAGAGGGGAGCCTTTTGATTTAAGCATACTGCCATTGGAGTAACCTAAATGTACTCGTCCCAGATTTGAAAAAATCTACCTTTATATTTGTGATTATTTGCAGGAAGAATTGGCACATTGGAGGCATTTTGCAGTTGAGGTAGAGCTATAACGGTAGTTAAATTCTTTGTAGCATCATAGAAGGGGAATTCATGCCTGTTAACTTATTGAGACTGTAGGCATGAGATACTTTGATAAAACAATTAGAAAACCCTTTGCAATCCTTCAACATTAAAAGCAGACTAATAATTTAAGAAAACGTTTTCTTTTTAACAGAAAACAAAATTCTAACTTTGCTGTGTACTTGATATCAAGACTCATTTGCTTTATTCTCACATAGCATGACTATATCAAATTCTTCCAAACTTTCTACAGGTTTCTTTTTTTATGTTCAGAATTCTCCCTCTTTAAATAACCAGCTGTACTTTAGAACAAAGTTACCTTCTTTTACCCTTAATAAAGTGCATTTCCATTCCTTATACCTTCTCTTATCAAAACACACATCTTTTCTAGCATGCAGAGATGTTTTTCTTATTGTTTTAAGTCGTTTTAATTAGGACTTAAAACCATTAGAAACTTGTTTTCAGTGAACCTGAGAAGTAAGCTATTGTAAACTGTTATAATAGCATTCTTAGGACTGGCAAACTTATGAACACATTTTATAATTTCTGGAAATGTGTTCTACAGCACAATTTCTCAATAAGCACAAAATATATCCATTTAGCAAAACTTTAAGGTTTTAGATTACCACAAACATTTTCAAGCCATTTGTAGGTATACACTCTGTAATGTACACTTTAACACACAATTATTAAGAAGTTCAGTTACTACACTTATTTAAGTTCACTTGTTCTTAACAACCATGCTAGATTACTTGCAAAACCTTCAATAAACTTGACAAAGTCAAGCCTCTCTTTAAGCATTTTTTCTTTTGAAAGATTTAAGCCAGGCTGTATTGCAGATGATAAATTTCTGTCTCAGGGAGTCTAGCTTAAACATCCCCCAATTTTTGAGGATAATGATGAACCCAATAAGTAGAACAGATTTCCAATAAAAGGATTTAGAAAACCAGTTTTATATTGTAGTAGTCCACAGGACTTTTGACCATTTTCCTTCCTTGGGGCAAAATCAATTTAGCCACATAACCTTATTATATTGCATACTTCTCTCCGGGGCCAAGACTCTCTAATCAGAGCATTTGTATTGAGGCCAGGCTTGTGTGCAGAAGATAAGGCACTTCTTTTCAAGGTTTGGGGATCAAATTGCTCCCAGCCCTTTAGAATGCATTTTAGAAGTGTGTCTGGCTTTAAACTTGAAGAGGATGCTCGCATCTGGAAGAGAGAAAGAAGACAGGTGTGCGACACCGGGTTGGCCTTTTCTGTGAGGGTGTCCCTTCACCTTGGAGCCTGGGTGACAGCAGTTAATCACCTCCTCTGCCAGGCCTACTGGACTTAACCACTCCTTACCAGCATGAACTGTACCTTGCCTTGATTCCCCTCTTGTCTTCCCACTAAGTAAGAGTCGCCTCAGAACTATGGATCTAGTGGGGACCTCACCAGTATGCTCTTACTTTACGCCTTCTGGGAGTCCTGATCCAGATCCTAGTTTCTCTGCATGGGCTTTCAGGTAGTATACTCGGGATCATTCTTTGAGAGGCCCCTGCCTGTCTGATAAGTGCAGGGACTGTGTGACTTCTCGCTGCCAGAGCCATGGTCAGTCAGAGTCACAAGCCTGTTCCACTTCCCTGGGGGCTGCAGAAAAAGAAATGCCATACCTCTGGATGACTGCCTCTGAGGAAGAGAGGTCAATACAATAGAGCCATTTATATGTTGGGCTCAGTTTGCAGCTTGACTAGTCACAAACTTTATTCACATTACATAGGAGAAAGTGGCATGGAGTCCCAAAAGGACTGCTTCAAATGAGGAGCAGGGGAACTTTTTCTAAGGCCAAAGATAAAATTCAGACAGAGGCTGCCATGGACAGTTATGAAGTGGGGGTGTCTATTAAACACCAGTTTCTGCCACTGCCTGGGAATTATCCTACTAGTCACCCACTGTAAGAAATCTGACCTGTCAGAAAGAGGTCGGGGGTCATCTGTGAATCTTGCATTAGGCAGCAGCCTAGCCCAAGGTTCACTCGGCACCAACGGATCGATCGGCCGGAGCCGAGATCCAAGGACCACTGTCTACTAATCCGGTCTTGCCTCCAGAGTCTACAGATTAGGACAGGAAAGTAGGAAATCGGCTCAGCCACTCACCGACATTTCCGTCTGGAGGCAGGGGATCAATGAGCGGCAACATTGGGAAACCTTTCACCGGAGACTGGTAGCTGACGCTAGTTCTAAGTGGCTAATGGGTGCCCAGACACATTTTTATGAGATAAAAAGTACAGCATTTAGTCAGGAATAAGAGTGAAGCGTAGATCTCCTACCTTGCGGTGGTGGGCATCGGGTTCCACGAAATTGATGAAGTTAGAGGCATACACAGAGCATGTAAAGAAAGTAAAGAGCACCCCTGCCTCACTCAGAGGCCAGGGTGGCCTGAAAAAGGAGGCTGGGAGTCAGAGACAGAGAGAGATGCTCCTCACGGATCCCCAGTCAGGCTGTAGGGGTCTGATTCCAGACACATGGGCCTTTGAGAACCTGATGAAGTGTAGCCTCAGCCTAGACTCTCACAGGTGCCCATGCTTTCCTCAGTCCCTCGCATCCAAGGAGATGCCTCTGAAAGGGAATCCTGGCCTCCACTCAGCTGACATTCCCAGCTCCCAAGGGAGATGGGGGATCCACTGAGGGAGACGCAGGGGAACCTGTCGCTCAAGACTTTGAGAACGGCAGCCTCGCTAGTCCCATTTAAGGGGCTGACAAGTGCCTAATGTTGTGTGCCATAGATGGCATCCTTGTATAAAGAGAGTGAAAGAAAAAGGCAGGCTCAGATGCCAATCTCATCTCTGAAGTGATCCCAGATGAACCCCCAAAAATGATGCTGGGTTCTTGTGTGTGGAGCCGAAGAATGAACTTTGCAAACACCCAAGGTAGGAGAGCAAGGGAGAGGCTTTTCTTTAGAGATAAAGCGAGAGGACAGAGCTCCTGGCTTGTGCCAGGAGGGGACAAGAGAGTCCCCTAATTCTAGGATTTTATGACCCAACTAGAAGGAAAGCCATACATTAAATAAGTCAGGTGGTGTAAAATTAGTTATATCATCTCTGTAAACAGCATAATTGAATTATGCTAGCAGATTTAGGCAATTTAATATCTTCATAGTGTTACAGAAAATACTGGAAAACCTGGACTGGATCACTGATGAAAGAACCAAGTGGCACTCGGAGGTCTTAGAGAGTTGAGGATTTATTTTACACCACCGGGCTCAGAGGGGAGTCATCTCCCAAGGTCTGAGCCCTGAGCACAAGCAAGGGGAGCAATTTATATTATTTTGATATGTGGCATTTTGGCATGCACAGGGCAAAAGAGGAGCCTGGAGGAGGGGAGGAGGGAGCTGGGGGGGCTTTGCCAACTGAAGGGAAAAAGTGGGTTGCTGATATTGACGGCTGTGTTGAATATTTTCCTTATCAACACGAATATACAGATAGTAATAGACATCATCAAAACAGGTCTTTTATATTCAATTTTAAGTGGTTGAAGCAAAACTAAATGAATTGGAAATCTTATCAGGTTTTCGTCATCTGCTTACTCTCTTCCTCCTCCAATTAAGTTAAAATTTAGAAGCAAGAGTCATGGTTTCATTCACCTCTTAAAATGGCTGAACATCAAATTTTAGAAATTCTGGGTATTTGGGGATTGCTTAAAGAAGCAAACAATGTTCATTTCCAATACCTGAGAAGATTGAAGGGGCTAACAAGGCATCTTGAATTCATCTCCCTATGACCCAAACCTAAATCTCACTCTCCTAGAAAACAGGAAATTTGCTAGTCATCTGAACAAAGACTCATTTTGCTCAAACCAGAGACTTTCATTGATATGATGAATACTCTATCTATCAGAAGACAAGATGTAGTCCCTTCCTTAGGTAGAGACCCACTTACCCCTGGCATACTCCCTATGGGGCCGAGGCTGGCACGAGGAGCTTCTCTTTACAACAGGCATTAAGCATCCGTAGATGCATTAAAATCAAGAAGTAAACAAAACCATGAGCCTTGTGATAGATAATATGAGTTATTTGGAAAAATAAAAGCACTTAGTGTTCATTCTTACACTATAGTTTATATACAACAAAGCTGGGGTAGGGGGGAAGTAGTAATCTCTGTTCCTATATGACTACAGAAGGCTAGAATTCCAGAGACAGTGAGAATAATTGTGTAAAACAACAGAAAGGATTACATTTTTTTCTCCCAGAATACACACCTAAACTTTAATGTGATTCTTCTGTAAGGATGGTAAAGTTCAGGTGCTTTTTATTTCCTTTGTTGCAATTTTCTGTCCCTTCCAAAATTTTGCAACAAAGCTAAATTACTTTCTTTATAAAAAATGTTATAAAAAGTAAGAGTTGAAAAGATAATCAGTTATTTGGAAAAGCAGTCTTTGTGAGTCATTAAATAAAAAAAGGTTGGTATCAGGGTCCAAGGAAGGCAAGAGACTACAGAGCTGAAGAAACAATAATATGGAACAGGAGAGGGGACAAGGTAAGTCAGTGGGGACTAGCAGCAGACATAGAGGGTCACTGCTAGCATCAAGGGTTTAATGCTCCCTTCAGTGTTTAAAGGGCTAGGGACAAGGTATACATCTCAGGTCTTAATGATGAAAATAAAGTGGAAGAAATAAGAACTTTATGAGTAACTTAGTATCCTACCTTAGAAGGCTACTAACAAAGGAATAAAACAAATTATATGCTCAGACAGATGCGTATGCTCAATATCAAGAAGATTTGGAGGTGTGGTATATTTGTATCACCAAAGATGATAGAAGAGAAAATAATTCAAAAGCAGTAAGTACCAGGAACTCTGTCAATTAAATCACAGTTGGTTATGAAGAGGAAAGGAGAAGTATTTAAGGGGAGTAGGTACCAGAAATTGGGTCCTTAATAGACTTAGGTTTTTCATTTGTTTGGGTGGTTTTTTATTTTTCAGAATATACTTTAAGGATGGACTGAACTGTGGATAAATGCTTCAAAGATTGGCACAGATCTGTAAAATGGTGTCATGCTAGAATAAATAAGACTTGGTAGAAAAATATTAAAAAGGTTTATGAAGGAAAGAAGGAAATTATTGGTTTGCTTATGACAAAAAAGAGAACAAAGGAATTTCTACTGCAGGTAAAATGGTGGCCCAGTTACTCTGATGGGCACTCCCAGTACAAGTAAATCCACAACAACCTGTATGGATGCAGTTTGCTTGCAGAGCCTCCCTGCCGTTTTACCAGAGCCATTAGGAGAACCAGACCTGGAAGGATAATCAGGCCTCCCTGGAGGATGGTCCTCAGCCAGGAACCCTAAGTGCCTGGATTAAGCCACTGATAAGTCACATAAATGAGTCCAGGGGGACCATGGGAATACTGCTCATAACCTGAGCTTGGATCTTCTCCAGCTGTTTCTACTGTCCTTGAACCACTGATACATACAAAGCAGGAGGTGTTGGTAATAACACACCACCACCCTGCTCACAACAGAGCTTAAGTTATCAGGGCTTATTTGGGTATCCATCACTATCTTGGCTAGTGAAATTATTGTCTTGTTGGTTTTGGAAGGCTTGAGGAAGGTCCAAGCCTTTTGGTACCTATAAGGCCACCACAAGGGGCATGTGGGACAAGGAGGACTTCATTTTGGGCTTGCAAATCCACCATTATTGGAGCTTGCCACCTCTAGCCACTGCTGCACTGATTTCCATCAGAGTGTTGTGCCAGAGGCATCTGTGGGAATGAGAAAAGGAAAAATCAGTGCTCCCCTCTCTCTTTTCCTCCACAAACTCCTGAGGAGAGATCCTTCTTTCCAGTAACAGGGGTGAAGTTTACCCAGGAGCAGCTGCCCAGACTGTCCCAGTCCCAAGACTACAACTTCTGCAGATTCGTTGCCCCTGTTGCTTGACCCAAACATTTCATCCTCAGTCATTCAACCAAGAAGGGGGCACATTCTGAAAAAATTTGACATATTCCATATTATTGCCCACTTATATTGAGGAATTGGAGTTTCAGGCATGACCCGGGGAGCCCCAGTGCCTCGATATTCTCTCACCACTTCCCTTGTCCCCAGGAAGGGACAGGAAGGAAATGCCTGGATAGCATTGCTTTCCATGTTTGAATTGGGAGTCCCTACTGATGACACCACTGTGGCCCAGACCATGAACCATTTCCAAGGACTGCATTCCAGTGGGAAGTAAAGAAAAGGGCATACTGAGCTTGGGATTCCACAGGCACAGCCAAGTCGGGTGACTGTCCGGTCCTCCCCCAAGCTCTGTATTTCCCAGTGGGTGCTGTGTTTCCCTCCCCTTGCACTCACTGACAGGGAGCCTGAAAGGTCTCCCCTCTGCCGTGGGAGTGTGCACGCCACTGTGCGGCTTATGGGGCTCTTGCAGTGCTGTGGTCAGATTGCAATCCTGCTGGATATCCAGACCACGGCAGAGGAGGTTTTCTGAAGGCCACAGCAGTAGTTCTCACAGGTCCACATAACATACTGGAATGGAGTCCCGTATGTGGAATATGGGTCCCTGGTGGTGAGGCATCACGGGAACCCATGACTGGGGACCAGCGGCCCACCGCAGCCGATTTGCCACAGGGGTGGCCTGTGCCCCAGCTGACAGGCCCGGCTCACCATGTGGTGTGGTCTGTGCTGGCTGGCAGAGTTATGCTGTTGGGTCATGTCTCTGGCTTTCATTCTTTCTAGAGCCAGGCGTCTAGACTTGACCCAGTCTTACATTTGAGGTATATTTTCAGTCCCACTCTGTGGTGGATCCAACAGACAAACATGATGATTTGTTGAGCCTATGTCAGGTCAGACTGAATCGTGTTCATGTTCTCTTTTGAACTCCTTTCCTTTGGATTCCTTACTTTTTATTATTTCATTTCTATATTAGGTTCACAGTCATTCATCCTTTTACTGTTATTTTTAATGTTTCCTTAGAGATCTACAACATCTACCCTTGACTTATCAAAATTAAATATAAATTCTCTTCCCAGACAATGTATGGGCATTAAAGCATACAATTAGTTTCCATACCAATTTATATTTAGCATATTTTAACAGACCATCACTGTTGTCCAGTACAGTTAATATTCATTTATATTACCCATGTTCAATCTCCTCTTCATTCTTTCCTGTGTCTCCAGACTCCAGTTGGAATCATATCCTTTTGCCTGAAGAATACTTGCTAACATTTTCTTTAGTGCTGCTCTGATGCTAATGAGTTTTCTGTCTTTGCTAGTCTGCAAATGCATTTATTTCAACTTGATTTATGAATGATATAACATTCTAAGCCAACATCTATTTTCTTTTTGCATTTTGATGTCACTGCATTGTCTTTTGGCTTCCATTCTGTATAACAAAGTTAACTGTCATTCTTGCTGTAGCTTCTTTGAAAAAAAATGTTTCTCTGGTTGCTTTTAAGATGTTTGTCTTTGTATTTGGGTTTTCACCCCTTACACTATTGTATGTGTAGTTGTATTTTTATTTTTTATCTTCTTAGGGATGATAGTACTTCTGAAATCTCTGGTTTGATGTTCCTCATCAATATTCTCAGCCATTATTTCTTCAAATATTGTTTTTGGTCTATCCTCTCTTTTCCTAGGAGTTCAGTTGTACCTATGTTGTACATTATTGTATTCTTCATGTTTTTAAAACTCTTTTCTAAATAATTCATTTTTTTTTCTCCACACTTCATACTGGGTAACTTCTTCTAACTTCTAATTCACTAACTGTCTTTCTTTAGCTTTCTAATCTGCTCTTAGATATAAATATGGGGATCTCAATAGCTAATTTAGTTACTGTAAATTTCTGTTCTAGACTATCCATTTGACCCTTTTTCTAATTTCCAGTTCTCTGCTGGAATTTTTAATCTTATTATTTAGTTCCCTGAACATACTAGATATAGTTATTTAAAGTCTTTTTCTGATTGTAATTTCCCTGTTTAACATATGCATTTAACAGAGGCCAAACATCTAATTTATTTCCTTAAAATTCTTCTGAAATATATATACCTGTTTATTAGCCTTTTTAGATACTGTAGACTCCCTCTTCTAGCCATTAAATTGTAACTTTTTTCAAACTAAGCCTCTTTCTGAGACTAACTCTAAGACCTATATTAAAGAAAACAAACAAAACACCTTTCAAAAATTGTTTGAAAGGTCTGAAGAGCAAAGAAAGCAACCAGGACTCGAAGGGCCAAGATCCTGAGAAAAGAAACTCCGCTTGGAGGAACGCTCTAATTACATTTCTTTCTTTCCAGACATTATCAGGTTTGACGAGCCCAAACAAAATGTGTAACATAGAGCCTACACTGGTCTTACTAACCTGGGGAGACAAAAACTGGAGTTCAGTGCTACTAAGGCCAGGAGAATTCAAGGGACTAAGATCCAAGAGCAGAAGAAACAAAAAGAAGTAAGCTAACATTCTGTAAGCACTTTTCCCAAAAGCATTACTAATTTCTAAGCTGCATATGTGTGAATCCAGCAATATATGAAATGGTAATTTATTAGAAAAAGTTGGGTTTATTCCAGAACTACAATGTCAGTTTAACATTAAGGACCATTCAATACAGTTAACCATGTTAACAGAAAATAGTCCAAAAATGTGAACTTCCAAATATGAGGATATCCAAATATCCAGTCACAGACATTTGACTCATTAGTTTTCAGGGAAATAATAATCAAATTGAAAATTAAAACTACAGCAAGACAGCACTATACATCACCAGATAGGCTAAAATTGAAATTGATAATATCATATGTTGGCAAAATTGTGGAGCAAATTTTACATTCACATATGGCTGGTGAAGTATATACTGATACAGTAACTGTTGAAAACTCTTTGACAATATCTACTAAAGAGATACATTTGCTGACCCTATGACCCAGCAGTTTGACACTTAATTATATACTGAACTATGTAAATATATATACAAGAAAAGATGTGTATGAATGTTCTAGTTACATTATTCACAGCAGCCAAATTCAATGTTCATCATAATAGAGTGAATAGACTGCAGTATATTCATACAATAGAATACTAAATAAAATTAAAATTAACTGCTATTGCCATACATAACACGGATGAATCTCACATCCCAAACTGTTAAGCAAAAGAAGCCAGACACAAAGGGTATATTAATACATGACTCAAAAATATAACATTCAAAAACAGGAAAATTTTTTTGTGGTGTTAGAAAAGTGGTTACCCTTGGGATGAGGGGATGATGTTGACTGGGAAGAGCAGTAATACACAGCAAACTTGGGTCCTTGGAAAGACTTCTGTGAAGTCTCTTAATGTTCTATATCTTGACCTGTGTGGTTATTTACAAGTGTGTTCACCTAATAAAAGCTGCTTGAGTGCCACCTAAGATTAGTGCAGTTTACTCTCTATATACAATGTACACAGTAAAAAAATTTTAAGTTGAATGAATTTTAAAAGTTGAAAATTATAACTTAAATTTTAAAAGTTAAAGACTATTGTCAAGTATTGCTAAAATAACATTATAGCAAATTGTCCCACTTCTATTGGACAAAGAGATGCCAAGGTGACTATATTTTCAGAAAATATTCTGGCTAAGAATTTAAGCATCTTCAGAAACTTACATGGTTATAAATTACTTGTATCTTCTCTTTGCATATTTTTAACATGCTATTATAAGAAAACAGAAATGTTCAAAGAGTAATATTATTTAGGATGATGCTTTCAGATAATATTATTTAGGAGGCTTTTATTATTTAGGATACTTTTAGCTGTATCAGAAAACCCTGACTCAACTAAATGACGTCAATAAGGAATTGCTATCTTACAAAAGAACCCAAGAGGTTGGCAATTCCAATGTTGGTTAATTCAGTGTCTTAACATCTCTTAAAGGACCCAGGTTAGTGGCATATTACTGCTTTGCCATATTCATGTATCAATTTTTGTTTTGCAGATCGTAACCTCTTGATCACAAGATGGTTATAATGGTTCTAAGCATCAGAGTGTCCAGAAGTAGAAAAGGAGGTCTCTCCTGTTTAGAACAAATAAAACATTTCTCAGAATCCCTTCAGCAGACCTTCCCTCATGCTTCATTAGTTACAGCTTTATAACATGCCCTTGCTGAAACCAATTACTGCTAAAGGGTATAGGAGACTGCACCAAATTGGATAAGATCCATTAGGGTCTAACCCTTGGTCACTGAGGGAAAGCAGCTACTTGAACAGATTCAGCATCCCGTTAACAGGGAAAAGGAAGAGGGGAAAGGGGATGGTTGCTGAATAGGCAACCAAAAGTATGTATTATAAGAGCCAACTGAATCACAACAGGGGAAGCACAACATAAATGGTTCTTTGGAATCATTCAAAATATTTGTAATATTATTAATTTTTAATGCTTTATCTGGTTCTATTATCTATGTTTTGTTTTTATCTTGCAAGAATTATACAGAATTCAAATGTAAAATTTCAGGTAAAGAGATCAATTAGCTCATCCACATTTTGTCTTATGTGATAGGTAGACAAACTAAATACAAGGACTCATTTTTCAAATACTTGCTCATTCAAGTATTTGAGTAAATACACATAGAGGTCCCTCACTAATATCCTTTACGATAACAGTACTATGACAATTATCGATCTTTGCACTTGATAATGACAGCTAATCTTTATCGGGTGCTATGTTCAGCTCTTAAAATATAAGTAAATTTTATTAAATCTTAATAGTAAATTTTTCAGGTACTACTATTATCCCTCCTTTGAAGGATGGAACAGAATCACAGAAAAACTACTTAAATTTCCCAAGGTCACATAGAAAAATTACTTAAATTTCCCAAGGTCACACAACTAGCAAAACTGCCATATTTGTGATCAGTAATTTAAAAAGATTATTCAGAGGGCACCCAATATAATAAATTAACTTTTGATGCATACCAAGTTGTATTTTTTACAATATAATGACAGTGTCAGAGAAGCAAACTTGATACAACCAAGTTTCTATTTTATCAGTAAACTGTAAATAAATAACATTGATCTGGAAGTTTCAAGAAAATAACAGAAGATCTTATTAGAATACCCTTCCTTCAGACTCTCCAAATCTCTGGACAGGGAGAGGAAGTAATCATCTAGACAGAAGGTTTTAGTTACTGGACAAAAAGCCAACAAGAAGATTGAACTCCTGTACTTAGAAAAATTCCACAGGACCATAAAGCAATAGCAGTGGAACATTTTATGTAACATGGAAGTCAGGAAATATTCCAGTTACCACATTGAGATATTTTAGGCCAGATTCATGAATAATATTAGAAACTCAACAAGTTATTTATAAAACAATATTCCATCATTTATAACATCAACAAAAAGAACTGTTATTACATCACCTCAAACGGTAGACATTTCCATTCCTATGCAAAAAACTATTAGTGAGTAATGAAATATTAATAGCAAGAATGTAGTTGCATCTTTGGCATCTAATTTAAGCCATTAGTAAATCATGTATTTATGCCAAAATATCCAAGTATAACACTACTTTCCTCTCTCTCTGTCCAGTACTAATTCAAAAGTTTGTGTTGGATTATTTTAGAATCATGTATTGTGAAAACCTGCAGATTGCACTGATAACCTGAATAAGCAAATCATTTGTAACGCTTGAGCTCTTTCAGTATCCTAGAGGTTTGTGCAATATCCTTCTAAAAATAATGTGGAGAAAAATTATTTAAAACATAAAAGATTTGCATTTGACCTTTCTATCTAGTTCACCGTGAGCTAGATCCTTTTGTCTGACCTTTTCTTAACCTCCCACTGATTCCTGACCATTCCCTGACCTGCACATCAGCAATGAAGATACATTTGAAAGGATTTTGACTTTTTAAAAGATTGAAAAGAAGTTTTAGAATGGAAAAATCAAATATATAAAAGCAGTGAGTCAAAAAAATCTCATTTCATGTTTGTCTTGTACTTGCCTTTCCAAATCTGTTATCACATTTTATTCTCACAATAATTTTATGCAGTAGTAAAGGAGATAATATTTATGCCACTTTACAAGGAGAACTGGGTTACATAGATGCTGAAGGCCTGAGGAGACACTCTATTCAGAAACAGTCATAACTGGAACCCAGACCTGATCTAAGTAAGGCTCAAGTTCTTCAAATTCAGACATTTCTTCCTTCAAGTATGGTACTTTCTGCTCTGTGTAGTATGAAAGATACTGCATTGCTTATTTAATGCTGAAACTGACTCGTCACAACTTCTCAGGGCTCCTGATGTCAATTCTGTTGTCAGATGCATCAAAGCTTCACAATGATAGGAGACTGAGCCAAGTAGGGGAGGACATGTTTCCAGTATGACAAAATAGATAATTATAGATTTGGCGTAAATGGCAATAACCATATAGGCTGACAATGACTTCTATCTTGGTTTCTGATTTTAATATTTCTTCCAAATTATATTCATAATTAATTTTACTCCTTATTTAAACTTATAAAGATATTTTGATAGCCACAAATAATAGTACCCCTAAACTTCTGGGGGTATTACTATTATAACTATTATTTGCCAAAACTTGAAATAAATCTACTTTCACTTCTAGTTGTCATTTTATATGAGTTGCGTATTGTCCCTTTAACAATTCCATTTTAGCTTTTTATAGATAATATACTCCCTTTGATTTCTAGTAGGAAACCAACCTCCTTTAAATATTTTTATAAATGGAATGAATGCATTCCCTCCAGAGGAACCATATTGTATTTGAACTACAATGTACAAGGTACATTAAAAAATAAAGCAATAGCTGAGGAACCTTGTCAGAGTACAGTGAGGATGCTGTCTGTAGGCTCTCTATACTTAGTCCTGGACACCTGGGACAAAGCCCAAATGATGTCAAATAAGGAGCTCTGCCCAGCCATTTTCTTTCTGTCAAAGATTCAGGAAATGGCCCTACAGTTAGATAGTTGTACGATTTTCTCTTACAGAAAAAGAACCACCATTTCCTTCGAGAGTAAAATATTTTGATACGTAACTTCTGTTTATATGTTTAGTATGTCTTTGCCGTCTTCTCATTTTGGAGGGAATTTAGAAACTAGAAAATGATTATTCTTTTACTTCTGAATGAAAATCCATTTCAGTCACACATAGATAGATAGATAGATAGATATGTATATACAACTTTGAATGGTAATTTTTTTACACATTAAACTTGAGAACCACTTGGTTATCTGAAAAACAAACCAAGGGAAAAAGGCTATATGCAGAAGTGTGGGCATTCAAGCCATTCTGCATTTAATACAACTACTAGCTCCCTAGCTAATAGGCAACAGACAGAAATTTCTAGTGTGTTTCTGCTTGCCCATAATGTTTACTCTATACTCTAGATATTAAGCCTCTATAACTTAAAATAATATAAAGAGAGGCTTTTGTTTTTATGGGAGTTAAAAGAAATGGAGAATAATATGGCGGAGAGTTACATTCTAAAGCTAAGCTTAAGTAAAAAAATGAAGTCAACTATTTTTAAGTGCAAGAATATAAAAGTTCATACTTAAAACATATTTGTGGTTAAAGGGAATTGAGAATCTATAATCACACTAACGGTGATTTATTCTACTGATCAAAAAGAAATGGGTATGATTGTCTTTATTATGCACTAATTTGGAAATATTGTGACCCAACATTCAAATACCTTGTAAACATATCAGAACAAACACATGATAATATTTAGAGAAAAATAAGATAAAATAAACTGAATCCCAATGTTCTCTGAATGCCTCTTCTATGGAAGGCCCTCTGACCCTATGGACCCTTAGAAAGTGAAATTCCTGTCTCGTTACTCTTATTTTGCTCACAAATGCCTAGTTCATCCTCAAGAGCCCAGTTAATGTCAGGCAAAGGTTAATAAGTCAGGTATCTATCTTTCCTCTGCTGCTCCAAGCCATCTTTCTTTTTTAGATGCTGATGCTGGGAAAACTGTGAAATGTATTGGAACCATTCTTAAAATGGAGAGTAACTATCTTTCCATACTGGCAAAAAGATGTTATTCCTAGGATTAGCAATGATTATTTTAAGTTACAAGGAGAAATAGTAAATATTGGAAATTAATTTTAAATGCAATTGTTCTCTTTGAAGTTAAGCAGACTTATACATTGGAGGAAAGATGAGAAGAGAGGCCGCATGGTATTTTAGAACCTTGAGAAGATCTGTACATTTTGCTGGTTCTTTCACTAGACTGTATCTGATAAGAAAGTTGCAAATTATGGGAGGCTCTTGTGATTTTAACATTCCCTTTTGTGGATCACTTTCAGTCTACATTGCCAAACAACTGGGGTGAAATACTTGGAACAGCACTGCCCAACAGAAATATAATGGGAGCCTCAAATAAGATTTATATACATAATTCAAAATGTTCCAATAGCACATTAAAAATAAGCCTCAAATAAGATTTATATACATAATTCAAAATGTTCCAATAGCACATTAAAAAAGTAAAATGAAAAAAAAAAGAATATTTAAACCAATATACCCAAAATATTATTTCAATAAATAAATAACAATTATTACTGATATATATTACATTTTTTATACTAAACCTTCAAAATACAATTTTTATTTTATACTCACAGAACGTGGCATTTCATACTAGCCACATTTCAAGTGCTCAGTAACCATCTGTGGCCAGAGGCTACCATAGAGTACAAGCTCTAGAAGATAGTGAATTGTGGTCTAGAATGCTCTAGAAAGCTTGGGTCCACTCCAGAAAAGTCACCATGTTCCAAAAGCTCTGGGAGGCCTGGTCTATTTAATAGGTTGGGAATCAAGGTCAACTAAGTAAGTAGACACCTGATGTCTATATCACTGTCCATCAGTGAAGGAGTTAATCCAACAGAGGTTTTTATAAGGAAACAAGAGTGAACACATACTCATAGCCCTCTAAGGCTACAAAATTCTACATCAATTTACAAAGACATATCATTCATTTAACAAGTATTGACTGAGCTTTTACTATGTATCAGGCATTGTGCTTGGTAGTGGGGTGAAATAGACACATCTTCAAATAGACACATCTTGAACATAATAGATACATGAACCTTATAGTCAAGTGGGTACAGAAATAATAAAACAAATAAGTAAATTTAAAAATGCATATTGTGACAAGTACTGTGAAGAAATAAACACTGTAAAGTGATAAAGAGTACAGCATATGGGGGCAGGGAGCTTGTCATAGAAAAGGCTAAAGGAAAGAAAAATTTCTCTGAGGAGGTAACAAATGACTCAGACCTAAAGAAGGAGGACTTTTAACTAGGTAGTCACTAGTAGTGAACTGGCTCAGGCCAAGGTGGAAAGAAATTTACCTTAGGTAGAGGGATGAGTATATGAGTGCATGAAGACTACAAATGTTCCATTCTAAGCAGGAGAGAGCAATGGAAGAACTCCAGTAAGCTCAATTTCATATATAATATGAAAAGAACAAATAATTGAGACAAAAAGAAAGTCATCTTATTAAATAATCAAGTGATCCTGGCATATAAATCAAATCCCAGAGGCAGCAAATGATCTTTGAATGATGACAGAATGGGTTCTTCCTAAAATAATGTCACATGCAAACACTGTGGAAAATGTGGCCTGCATGACCCAACTCTTTACTCTGGAGAGCACAGCCAGAGATGAAACTGGCCAGATACACTGATGAAACCCACAGGCAGCAGTGACAATGTCTTCCAAGTCAAAGTCATTGCTTTAGCCTTTTAGAAGGTTCCTGTTAGTTTCTCCTCATTTTAATGTGCTATGATACCTCCTGGGGTGATGTTGTAGTCTGTTTTTCTGCTTTCAAGAATTCTCTTCATATTCACTTCTAATCATGATAGAGCTTATATAGATCCAAACCAGTGGAGCGCACCAAAACAACACTAATTTGTAGAAAAGTGCAATATTTGTCTAACCAACTTGAGAATTGTAATTTAGTCAGTAAAGAAAAAAATTACTTGAAATACAACTCAATGTGTAAAACCACATCCTAAGATGGTCTCCCTTCCTTTCTTTCTCTTTTCTGTGGCAGACCTAAAAACAGTGTGTACCCAGTAGAGAGAAGGTACTATTTAAAAATAATAGACATTTATTATTATATTACTATTTGTTATAATTTGGGCATTCAATATAAGGCCAATCGTGGTGTGCTACAGTTGAGATATCCTTCCAATATGAGGTAGATTGTTACATTTCACTTTACTTTACTTGATTATCTGTAATAGGTAAAAGAATGGTGTTGTTCCAAAAGCAGAATTGAAGCCTTAACGATTCAGATGTTGAGTGATCAAATTGCAACAACTTATCATTGCATCAGCTCGGTTTCATCTGTGAAGCAAAGAAGGTTTTCTTAGGGTGCCAGAAATAAATTCTACCCCAATGGCACAGACCATAAACTGTTTCCTAAAGAGTTCCATGTTCTAATTTCTAAACATTGTTATATCAGAGATTTAATAGGATCAATCTCATAAGACTAAAAATCCTATATTGGATTGCCTAGTGTAGCCTGGTGTTCTTTGATTTTGGTCTGTCCCTATTATACAGCTACTTATTAAGCCACCCAAGGAACAAAAAGAAACATAGAAATGTCTCCCCAGACTTGAGTTCCCTGATGCCAATTTTCAATATATGCTATGACTTTGCTTCTGTACTTTTTCAGCAACCATAAAAATAAAAATTCTAGTTTCAATAAATGTGAATAATTACTGAATGGGACAATTATAAAAAGAGGGAAGTGTTTAGAATAGAAAAGAAAAGTAGAAGGATAGCTTAGCCTGAAGAGAAAGTTTTTACAATGTTAAAGGGAATAAACACAGATGTTATACACTCCTACATCTGTTAGAAAGAGGGGGCTGGAAAATGTATGTAGACGGTAACAGCCTGTCCTCTGGGGCTGTGCCTTGGAGAGACACAGAGTGGGACCCAAGAGCTGGATTAACGAGTCCAAATCACAAAATCTGGAAGCCACTGAATATTTGTACAGCAACCTGGGTAATGGACACAAAATGCATCTTAGTATGCATATTATCTATAGCAAAGCAAAACAAATTTATGAGCATTTCAATCAAACCACCAGGCAGAATGATCCTACATTTCCAATGAGCTAGGGACAGTAAATGGAAAGCAATCATACGGGGAGTTATTATTACATTAAGATGTATAAAGTGTCATTCACATTTTTTTTCCTTTAGTATGCTATGTTGTTTCATTTCTGTGGACAAAAAATATTCTTTCTAACTGCTTTGATTGGCTTACTGGACATATTGGCTTCTAAATCATTAAACATTGTATTATACCATCATATGTTCTTCAGGATTTCCAGAGACAAAGGATATATTCCAGCAAAGCCCACTAGATATCAAATATTTACATAGGGGGACATATATTTAATAAGCTATTATTCATAACATTTCCAAACAATTTCCTACTAAAATGAATAAAGTTTATCAAAAGGCCTCAGTCTTTCTGACTCTTCTCTAAGACTTTCACTTCAGTCACAATGCCAAAAGTCACCACAGGTAGGTTCTAGGATCAAAACTTGCAAAGATTGCTCAGTATCTACCACAAAGTCCTGTCTGCATGTACTTCTCTTCCCTCATTATCGCGATAGAGATTAGTGCTTTCTTGATAACATTTCAAGTGAATTAACTCAGACCCAGTGCACTAACCAGATTAAAGGGACAAACTGTACATGTTCTATCATTATCTATAGGACAGACTGTTATTTAACACCCTTCTTTTGAAAATAACAGTTCCTATCAGTTTTTAAAAAAGTCTTTAGTTTCAGAAAGTGGCTTCTCTAGCAACCAAAGTATTAGTAACAACAGAGGAGTACCTCCGGCACGAATGCCCACTGAAGATTTATTGGAATAGCTTAATGCATACAAACTTCTAAAAAATACAAGTTTTAAACAGATTCTGATCATCTTGCCGAATACAGTAATGATAAAAAGATTTGGTATTGCCAGCTTCTGAATTTGAGTCTCTTTTCTTTATTCTTTTCTTTTGTTCTCTTGTAACCTTTTCCTAATTTTGTCGACTCTTCTGTTTCCAGTTAAACCCAATAGTTAAAAATGAAGTACACAAGCAATAAACTCCCTTGCCAGTAGTAACAGCTATAAAAGCCAGTGTGGCCATTTACACTTGGTTAGCGCTTCACTGCTCTTGCCTTCTGTCTCTAAGATCGCAAGTCCCCCAACCCCATCAGAATGCAAGTCTAGCAGTGATGGAGTAAGTTTTATTTCACTTGGGAACGGAGAAGGTAAAGTCATTGCAAAGTGGGAGGGAACACAGCCAGTCCTGCATGCACCATTTAATTCAATGGTTCCTGTGGGAGGGACCTTGTGTGCTGGTGCGCTGCAGACAGCCGAAATGCTGCTTAGTATAGCAATAGATTAGCCATTTGCCAGGCATGATGTTACGACTTAAGGTCGTGGAAAAAATGAAGAAGTCAATGAAATCAGGTTGTCCTGGTGACTCTGAATCAAGACTTCGGGATACGGGTTTAAAAGCAGTCCCAGGTGCATAAGGCGGAATGGCACTGCAGGTACTTGGGGAGGTTTTTCTTCATTCCACTCTTTTGAGCGAAAGAGTAAAAACAAATGTTAAATGCCAATCAGGAGTTTTATACACGAATTCTTTTCTCTTTCTCCCCTTCTCTTCTCTTTTTGCCTTCCCCTATCTGTGTAGACTCATCTATGGAAATTGCAGAGAAGAATGGAATAAAAATATGTAAAAGTTAACCCCGCACTTCCTGTCTGACTCTCCTGCTTTCCCTTCTTCACAGGGCTTATGATCATTGGAGATATTTTACTTATATTGTTTATTACACATACACAGTAGGCACTTAATAGGAAACAGAACTGTTGATTAAACAAATAACTTGCTGAAAGAGACAATGTGGTGTGGGAGGAAAATTAAGATTTTAAGTGTGTAAAAATAATAAAGAGTGGGAAGTTATGACACAATTAGCTATAAGGAAGACTGTGAGAGCTGTGAGATTTCTTTCTAGTGCTCTACTGTCCTTTCAGAGCCCATTGCACCAGCTCAGCTCTACCTCTTCTCTGCCCCACACCTCTGGAACCTAGGACCCTCACTCTGAAGATGATAATGATGATTATTAGAATTTAATAAGCCGCAGTCTGTCCTAGGCACCCCAACTGACATTTTATGTATTTCATCTAGTTGTCACAATTCCATATGGTCAGAATTTTATATAGAAGTAAAAAAATATGACTTCTGAGTTAATTAAGTGACTAGAACAGTACTTAGCTATACATGGTGCATAAGTATTTGCTGCTACAACTATTGCTGCTTTTATTGTTTTGTTTTCACTTTGGTGATGAGGAGAATGAGACTTGGAGTGCTTATTGAGGTGACCAACAATACACAGTGTGCAACTGGAAGAACCTAGGTCATAACCCAGGTCAATGTGGCTCTCAATCTGTGAGTTTTCCACCAGAAGACATTGATGTTACTTGGCTACTCAAACTCTTAACTCCTCCAGCTGGAATAACCCAAGGCCTGAGCTTTTATGAGCAGAACTACTCCCAATTTCTGGAATAGGACTTCAGAACTACTTTCAATGTAGAACAGTAAATCTCAGCTATGACTGTACATAGGATATTGATTCATTTATATGTTATTCTCTAGTAATGCACTTTGTCTTTATCCAGCCTTTTCCAAAACATTTTCCATAAAACAATACTTCTACAAGGTGCTCCTTGAAAAAATTGCCCTATGCAACTACTATTTGGGAAACAGTGAGTTGCACACTTCCCTTACAGAGTCACAAAGCATTCTGGCCTTTCAACTGTTTTGAAAAGTCTGGGTAAAGAAATCAGTTTAATTTTCTAATGGTTTTTGACAAGTTCTTTAAAAAAACAAGGCCTATTACTACTGTATAAAGGACACTTTAAGACACCTTAATCCAAAGGAATGGATCAAATACTGGGAATATGAGACCATGGGGGAGATATTTTTTGCTCAGTGGTTTTCTTTACAGTGATGAAATCATACCAGGTGACACTGCAGTCTACAATCACAGAGCTGGAGAATGCTTTAAGCTAACTCTCTCATCTTCAGATGAGGAATATAAGCCCAGAACTATTCAGGTACTTGCACACAATTTTAAGTTATAAAATACTTTCAGGAATTGGTTTGAAAATGAAGAAGATAATATTTGACTTCTGGCTGTATTTGAAGCAGAGAAGATCAATTAAACTCCCTATCCTTCTGTCTTCCTTCACTGCTAAATGTTTTCTCTCTCCTTTACTACCAGAAAGACTATTATCAGAAATAGCCCAGAAAATTTGAGACTACTTAAAACTTTTAGGACAAAATTCATTAGGCTCCTTAGAAAAATGTTAAAATGAGCCAATAAAACAACTCAATCAGAAGAGATTACAATTTTGATGCTCTTTGCACATTTAAAATTTTAACTTACAAGACTTTTGAGCTAATCATAAAATTAAAGAATTCAGTTTCAATATAGGGAACTTTTTTATCATTAGGAAAAGGTTGCCAATTGGGTACTCCATTATACCTCAGTGTTTTAATGTGTCCTACAAAGGACATTCTCCTATATAAAACATCAATGCAACCATTAAAATCAGAAACAATACTGATTATTACCATTTAATACAGAGACCTCATTAGCTTCACCATTTATTTCCATAAATTTCACCATAGCAAAGAAAAAAATCAAAAACAGTTCAGAATCACATATTTTCATGTCTTTCCAGTACCCTTCAGTCTCTTAACAGTTTCTCAGTATTCCTTTAACTCTTAAAATAAGCCTTAATCCCTTTTGAAGATTACAGTTTATTTTGTGGGATGCAAGTCACTTTTGGGCTTCTGCTGAATAGTTTCAGCTTCTGCATATTTGGCAGGAGTATTACAGAAGTGATGCTGTGGTCTTCTCATTGTATCCTATCAGGTAGTGCACAGGTTCAAACTGTCCCATTACTATGATTACTGCATTGAGGTGTTATTTTTAGCCTTCTCCATTGTAAGATAGCTTCTTCCTTTTTGTAATTAATAAATATTTTGTGGGGAAGGATTGTGTGACTATATTACTACACCATCCCTCATCACACCTGTATGTATGTATTACTCATTCAACTCCTGGTTTCCTATATCATTCAACTACTTAAAATCCATAGTTATTATATAATCTGCTGGAAAACAGAGCCACACTTGGAGAGTGGCAAGCTTGGTTCTATAAACTTTGCACATTTCTTATTCTTTGAAAACTTCCTTGATTTCTGGTACAATAAGATACTCCAGGCTCATCGTTAACTACTTTCATTGGCCCTATCTCAGTCATTTCTCCAAGGAGCCCTCTTCCTTGTAGTGGAGAATGATATTTAAAGCAAAGCTCTGGATGTTAGGTATGCATTGCTATATTCCCAGACCCTCTTGGTGGACGAAACTGGGGAATATGATTATATATCACACACATGAACATGTACATAAGCATACACAAACATACAGACATTAAGTTGTATTAAACCATGAATCCCAGCAGATATTTGTAATTCTAATACTATAAACATACTCTGGTTTTCTTTCTTTCCAAATTTGTGCTTCCTTCTTAGACAGTGAAAAACATGATTATTTGACCACTCTTCCTCTACATAGACTATCTCCTGTCTCTATTGCCACCTCTCCCCATGCAGACATCCTCCTCTCCCCACAAGTTATACTAATACCAGTCAGGTTGGTTTTCAAGGTAAACAATATTGCCAGTGTTGAAGAAGCATACACGAAGCATACATGTCAATTATGTCTCAATTTTTAAAAATGAAGTAAAAGTTGATAGAACTGCAAAGAGAGAGATACATCCAGAATTACAGTTGCTTATTTCAATACTTCTCACAATAATTGACAGAATGAGTAGACAGAAAATCAAAAGGATGTAGAAAACTTGAGCAATACTACCAACTAAGTTGATCCAATTGACATTTATTGAAAACTCTACCCAACAGCAGCAGAATGCAGATTCTTTACAAGGGAACAGAGGACATCTCTTTAAATAAACTATATCCTGTGCCATAAAATTACTCTTACACTAAATTTAAGAGGATTAAAGTAATACAAAGAATATTCTCTGACCACAACAGAATTTAGAAATCAATAAAAGAAAGATCTCTGAAAAATCACCAAATCTTAATAGACAAAGACAATTCTAAATAACAATCCATAAGTCAAAGAAAGATGACAAAAAGAAAGTTAGAGAGCACACTGACCACAGTGAACATGAAAACCAGTATATCAAAATGTGTGGGGTGTCAAAAAGCAATACCTGGAGGAAGTTTATAACAACTAATACCTACATCAGAAAAGAAATGATGTCTCAAACCAAGGAATTTTGCTTCCACTGAAGAAAACAATGAGCAACTAAAACCCAAAGGAAGCAGGAAAAGGAGATAATAAGTATCAGCGTGGAAAAATGATACAGAAAATAAAATAGGGGAAAATAATCAGTGAAACCAAAAGTTAGTTATTCAAGAAAAATCAATAAAATTCACAGAACTGAATAGAAAATAGAGACAGAACACACAAATTACCAATATCAGGAAGGAAATAGAGGTATCAATACAGACTTTACAGATACTAAAAGGATGATAAGAAAATATTGTGGCACTTGGATTCAAGATGGCCGCGTGAGAGGAGAGACAGAGGCTTCCTCCTAAAATGGGATACAATTAGAAAATTTAATTGGCGCAACTAATCCTGAGAGAGCAACAGGAAAGAGGACGCGTCAGACTGCACACACCTGGAGAAAAGAGCAGACCTCAGCGAATGGGGTAACGTACCAGAGCTGTGGCTCCGCAGGACCCGAGCCCCTCCCCCACCCCAGCTCACCGGCGGGAGGAAGAGAAACTGAGCAGGGAGGGAGTGGAAGGCTGGGGACTGCTGAATACCTAGCTCCGGAGATCTGCGCTGGGAGCACAAACCTCCATTTCATGGTGCTTTCATGAGACTCGCAAGACTACTGGGTTGGAAAGTTAATACAGGCAGAGTTCCTGGGGAGACTGGGATTCCGGCTGCTTATGGAAAGCAGGGATCCATATCTGGCTTCTCTGGGACAAAAACTTATACCTGTGTGCCCGGCCCACTGGCTCAGGCAGTGGAGACAGGCACAGGAGCCAGGAGGCGAGGAACAGCTCTTTCCTACCCCCCAGTACTGCTCCCCTACGAACCCCGACATTGCTTCAGGGGCTCAGCAGCTCCAGAATAGAGCTTCTGGACACTAGAGGGCGCCATATACAAACATGAAACGCCAAAGGAACCTTGTCCAGAGTAAAATTGTTAATACACTCCCGAGAAAGATTTAAAAGATATGGACCTCGTGACTCTTCCTGAAAGGGAGTTCAAAATAAAAATCATCAACATCCTAATGGAGGTACAGAAAGACATCCAAGAACTCAGGAATGAATTTAGGTCAGAGATCCAATCGTTAAAGAACACGATGGACGGTATTAAAAGCAGGTTGGATACAGTGGAGGAGACAATAAATGAAACAGAAACTAGAGAAGAGGAATACAAAGAAGCTGAGGCACAGAGAGAAAAAAGGATCTCTAAAAATGAAAGAATATTGAGAGAACTGTGTGACCAATCCAAGTGGAACAATATTCGCATTATAGGAATACCAGAAGAAGAAGAGAGAGAAAAAGGGATAGAAAGTGTCTTTGAGGAGGTAGTTGCTGAAAACTTCCCCAATCTGGGGAAGGAGATAGTCTCTCAGGCCATGGAAATCCACAGATCCCCCTACACAAGGGACCCAAAGAAGACAACAGCAAGACACATAGTTATTAAAATGGGAAAGATCAAGGATAAGGACAGACTGTTAAAAGCACCCAGAGGCATAAATAAGATCACATACAAAGGAAAGCCCATCAGACTAACAACAGACGTCTCAGCAGAAACCTTACAGGCCAGAAGGGAGTGGCATGATGTATTTAATGCCATGAAGAAGAAGGGCCTGGAACCAAGATTACATTATCTGGGAAGGTGATAATTTGCATTTAAAGGAGGGATTAAACAATTTCCAGATAAGCAAAAGCTGAGAGAGTTCACCTCCCACAAACCATCTCTGCAGTCTATTTGGAGGGACTGCTATAGATGGAAGTGTTCCAAGGGTTGGATAGCTGTCACCAGAGGTAGTAAAATCATGGTAGGGAGGGTGGAGCAGCTGATTGCGAGGCAAATGCAAAATTAAATTGACTATCCCCAAAGCCAATCAAGGGATAGAGGAAAAGTATAGAATCTGATACCTAATATATAAAGAATGAAGGAGGAAGAAAAAGGAGGGGAAATAGAAAAGAACCTTTAGATTGTGTTTGTAACAGCATACTAAGTGAGTTAAGTTAGACTCTTAGATAGTAAGGAAAGTAACCTGGAATCTTTGGTAACCATGAATCTAAAGGCTGAAATGGCAATAAGTACATACCTATCGATAATCACCATAAACGTAAATGGACTGAATGCACCAATCAAAAGACATAGAGTCACAGAATGGATAAAAAACAAGACCGACCTATATGCTGCTTACAAGAGACTCACCTCAAACCCAAAGACATGCACAGACTAAAAGTCAAGGGATGGAAAAAGATATTTCATGCAAACAATAGGGAGAAAAAAGCAGGAGTTGCAGTACTAGTATCAGACAAAATAGACTTCAAAACAAAGAAAGTAACAAGAGATAAAGAAGGACATTACATAATGATAAAGGGCTCAGTCCAACAAGAGGATATAACCATTATAAATATATATGTGCCCAACATAGGAGCACCAGCATATGTGAAACAAATACTAACAGAACTAAAGGAGGAAATAGACTGCAATGCATTCATTTTAGGAGACTTCAACACACCATTCACTGCAAAGGACAGATTCACCAGACAGAAAATAAGTAAGGACACAGAGGCACTGAACAAGACGCTAGAACAGATGGACCTAATAGACATCTATAGAACTCTACATCCAAAAGCAACAGGATACACGTTCTTCTCAAGTGCACATGGAACATTCTCCAGAATACACCACATACTAGGCCACAAAAAGAACCTCAGTAAATTAAAAAAGATTGAAATCCTACCAACAAACTTTTTAGACCACAAAGGTATAAAACTAGAAATAAATTGTACCAAGAAAGCAAAAAGGCTCACAAACACATGGAGGCTTAACAACACGCTTCTAAATAGTCAATGGATCAATGACCAAATTAAAATGGAGATCCAGCAATATATGGAAATAAATGACAACAACAACACTAAGCCCCAACTTCTGTGGGACGCAGCGAAAGCAGTCTTAAGAGGAAAGTATATAGCAATCCAGGCATATTTAAAGAAGGAAGAACAAACCCAAATGAACAGTGTAACGTCACAGTTATCAAAATTGGAAAAAGAAGAACAAGTGAGGACTAAAGTCAGCAGAAGGAGGGACATAATAAAGATCAGAGAAGAAATAAACAAAATTGAGAAGAATAAAACAATAGAAAAAATCAAACAAACCGAGAGCTGGTTCTTTGAGACAATAAACAAAATAGATAAGCCTCTAGCCAGACTTATTAAGAGAAAAAGAGAATCAACACACATCAACAGAATCAGAAATGAGAAAGGAAACATCACGATGGACCCAACAGAAATACAAAGAATTATTAGAGACTACTATGAAAACCTATATGCTAACAAGCTGGAAAACATAGAAGAAATGGACAACTTCCTAGAAAAACACAACCTTCAAAGACTGACCAAGGAGGAAACACAAAATCTAAACAAACCAATTACCAGCAACGAAATTGAAGCGGTAATCAAAAAACTACCCAAGGAAAAAACCCCTGGGCCAGATGGATTTACCTTGGAATTTTATCAGACATACAGAGAATATATAATACCCATTCTCCTTAAAGTTTTCCAAAAAATAGAACAGGAGGGAATACTCCCAAACTCATTCTATGAAGCCAACATCACCCTAATACCAAAACCAGGCAAAGACCCCACCAAAAAAGAAAATTACAGACCAATATCCCTGATGACCGTAGATGCAAAAATACTCAATAAAATATTAGCAAACCGAATTCAAAAATATATCAAAAGGATCATACACCACGACCAAGTGGGATTCATCCCAGGGATGCAAGGATGGTACAACATTCGAAAATCCATCAACATCATCCACCACATCAACAAAAAGAAAGACAAAAACCACATGATCATCTCCATAGATGCTGAAAAAGCATTTGACAAAATTCAACATCCATTCATGATAAAAACTCTCAGCAAAATGGGTATAGAGGGCAAGTACCTCAACATAATGAAGGCCATATACGATAAACCCACAGCTAACATTATACTGAACAGCGAGAAGCTAAAAGCTTTTCCTCTGAGATCGGGAACAAGACAGGGATGCCCACTCTCCCCACTGTTATTCAACATAGTACTGGAGGTCCTAGCCACAGCAATTAGACAAAAGTAAGAAATACAAGGAATCCGGATTGGTAAAGAAGAAGTTAAACTGTCACTATTTGCAGATGACATGATATTGTACATAAAAACCCTAAAGACTCCACTCCAAAACTAGTAGAACTGATATTGGAATACAGCAAAGTTGCAGGATAAAAAATTAACACACAGAAATCTGTGGCTTTCCTATACACTAACAATGAGCCAATAGAAAGAGAAATCAGGAAAATAATTCCATTCACAATTGCATCAAAAAGAATAAAATACCTAGGAATAAACCTAACCAAAGAAGTGAAAGACCTATACCCTGAAAACTATAAGACACTCTTAAGAGAAGTTAAAGAGGACACTAACAAATGGAAACTCATCCCATGCTCTTGGTTAGGAAGAACTAATATTGTCAAAATGGCCATCCTGCCCAAAGCAATATACAGATTTGATGCAATCCCTATCAAATTACCAAAAACATTCTTCAATGAACTGGAACAAATACTTCAAAAATTCATATGGAAACACCAAAGACCCCGAATAGCCAAAGAAATCCTGAGAAAGAAGAATAAAGTGGTGGGGATCTCACTCCCCAACTTCAAGCTCTACTACAAAGCCATAGTAATCAAGACAATTTGGTACTGGTACAAGAACAGAGCCACAAACCAGTGGAACAGATTAGAGACTCCAGACATTAACCCAAACATATATGGTCAATTAATATTCCATAAAGGAGCCATGGACATAGAATGGGGAAATGACAGTCTCTTCACCAGATGGCGCTGGCAGAACTGAACAGCTACATATAAGAGAATGAAACTGGATCACTGTCTAACCCCATACACACAAGTAAATTCAATATGGATCAAAGACCTGAATGTAAGTCATGAAACCATAAAATTCTTAGAAAAAAACATAGGCAAAAATCTCTTGGATGTGAACATTAGCGACTTCTTCATGAATATATCTCCCCAGGCAAGGAACACAAAAGCAAAAATGAACAAGTGGGTCTATTTCAAGCTGAAAAGCTTCTGTACAGCAAACGACACCATCAGTAGAACAAAAAGATACCCTACAGTATGGGAGAATATTTTCATAAATGACATATCCGATAAAGGCTTGACATCCAAAATATATAAAGAGCTCATGCTCCTCAACAAACAAAAAGCAAATAATCCAATTAAAAAATGGGCAGAGGAGCTGAACAGACAGTTATCCAAAGAAGAAATTCAGATGGCCAACAGACACATGAAAAGATGCTCCACATCGCTAATTATCAGAGAAATGCAAATTAAAACCACAATGAGATATCACATCACACCAGGAAGGATGGCCACCATCCAAAAGATAAACAACAACAAATGTTGGCGAGGTTGCGGAGAAAGGGGAACCCTCCTACACTGTTGGTGGGAATGTAAATTAGTTCAACCATTGTGGAAAGCAGTATGGAGGTATATCAAAATGCTCAAAACAGACTTACCATTTGACCCAGGAATTCCACTTCTAGGAATTTACTGTAAGGATGCAGCACTCCAGTTTGAAAAAGACAGATGCACCCCTATGTTTATCACAGCACTATTTACAATAGCCAAGAAATGGAAGCAACCTAAGTGTCCATCAGTAGATGAATGGATAAAGAAGATGTGGTACATATACAAAATGGAATATTATTCAGCCATAAGAAGAAAATAAATCCTACCATTTGCAACAACATGGATGGAGCTAGAGGGTATTATGCTCGGTGAAATAAGCCAAGCAGAGAAAAACGAATACCAAATGATTTCACTCATCTGTGGAATATAAGAACAAAAGAAAAACTGAAGGAACAAAACAGCAGCAGAATCACAGAACCCAAGAATGGACTAACAGTTACCAAAGGGAAAGAGACTGGGGAGAATGGGAGGGTAGGGAGCGATAAGGATGGGGAAGAAGAAAGGAGGTATTATGATTAGCATGTATAATGTGGGGGGTGGGGGAAAGGGGAGGGCTTTGCAACACAGAGAAGACAAGTAGTGATTCTACAACATCTTACTATGCTGATGGACAGTGACTGTAATGGGGTTTGTGGGGGGTCTTGGGGTAGGGGAGAGCCTAGTAAACATAATGTTCTTCAAAAAAATAAAAATAAGTAAATAAAAAAAAAAACAAACCTAAAATGTTTATTCAAAAAAAAAAACAAAAAAAGAAAATATTGTGAACAACCTTATTCTAATAAATTCAATAATGCACACATTGCTTGGAATATAAATTATACCAAAGTTCAGCTAGAAGAGATGGATAATTGGAATAGCACTGTATTTATTAAATAAATTAAATTTGTAGTTAGAAACTTTCCCACAAAGAAAAATCCATGCCCAAATGGCTTCACTGGAGAATTCTAACAAACTTTTAAGGAAGATTAATGTCAATTCTACAGTCTTCCACAAACTTAAACAGGACAGACTATTCCTCCCCCACTCTAAGGTCAGCATTACCCTGATACTGAAATCTGAGATAATAATAAAAGAAATTACAGCCCAGTACCCTTCATAAATGTACACAACACATGATAAAAAAAAAGACTACAGACCAGAATCTCTTGTGAATGTATATGTATAAATTCTAATGAAAATTTTATCAAATACAATAATACATAAAAATGGTCATACATCCAAACCAAATGGGATGCCAGGTTGTTTAAACATTTGAAAATAAATCAGTATAATTCATCATATTAACAAATCATAAAGGAAAATTCATATGATCGCATGAATACACGGAAAAAAGGCTTTGATAAATTCAAAATCCATTCTTGATTAAAAAAAACCCTTTGTCTAATAAGGAATAGAAGGGCATTTCCTTACCTTGACATAGGCATCTACAAACAACCTACACTATACATCTCAATTAATGGTGAAGAGAAAGAAATGGATGTCCACTCTCATCATGTCTATAAAACATTATAGGCATTGCAATAAGATAAGCAAAAGAAATAAAATGTATCCAGATTGGAAGGAAGAAGTAAAACCATTTTTTTCAAAAATGACATGATCACCTATTTAGAAAATCCTATGAATCTAAAAATAAGGTAGTAGAACTAATAAGTGACTTTAGCAAAGTTTCAGAATATAAGATCATTATACAGTAAACAGCAATAAACAAAACTTGGAAGTAAAAATCAATTTAAAATAGCAACTAATATTAAAAAATGTAATAACATTAAAAAATGTGAAACACATAGGAATGAGTCTGACAGAAGATATACAACATTGTACACTGAAAAATCACAAAACTTTTTAAAGAGAAATTAAATACCTAAATAAATGAAGAGATGTACTATGTGCATGGGTTAAGTGACTCAATATTGTTAAACTGTCCTTTCTTGCCAAACTGAATTATAAATTTTATGCAATCTTGAGAGATTTTTTTCACAGAAATTGACAAGACTATTCGAAAATTCATAGAGAAATGCAAAGGTCATATAGAATAACCAAACCAACTCTGAAATAAAGGACTAACACTACCTAATTTCAAAACTTGTAATGCTACAGTTAACAAGAAAGTATTGTATTGGCTAAAAGGTTAATGTAACAGAATAGGAAGTGCAGAAACAGACTAACACATGTATGGGTAACTGATTTTTTACAAATGTATAAAGGCAATTCATTGGAAATAAAGGACAATGTTGCTCAAGTTACAAATATTAACTGAATATGGATCAAAACTTAAAGGTAAAACTTAATATAATATCTAGATAAAATATAGGAAAATATTTGGGAACATGAGTTAGGTAAGGATTTAATTCCTTAGGACACCAAAAGCAAAATCCTTTAAAGAAAATATTAGTTAAGTTACATTTATCAATATGGCAAAATTCATCAAAATAACAACTTCTGCTATTCAAAATACACTGAGATGTAAAGATATGACAAAGTCTAGGAGAAAATATATACCTACCATATATCTGAAATATATTTGTATCTAGAATATATAAACTTCCAAACTCAAGAATAAGCAACCAAGTTTTTAAAATGAAATTTGAAAAATGAGTTCGAGAATATACCTTCATTTAAAGTACACATGAAATATTTTTAAAAGTTTACCATGTATTAGTCATACTGAAAGCATGAGTAAGTTTCAGAAAATGGAAGTATTAGATAATGGTTTCTCACAAAAATTCTGTAGAACTAGAAATTAATAATAGAGTAAAATATAAAACGGCCATTCCTCCTGAATGGCCATTTTATATTTTACGGGGAAAAGACCCTTCTACTAAACAGCTCTGGTGAAAGTGAAAAAAGAAAAAAGAAGTAGCAATTTGAGCATTTCTGAGGACAATGATAATAAAAACACTACATATTATGTAATATATTTAAAATTAATAGGAAATTTTGTAGTCTTTTCAACACTTTGGTTAATTTAAAAAAAAAAGAATAAAAATAAGTGTTCCAGAGAAGATAGTCATAAGCTAGAGACAAAAACAATGAAGTAAACCAGAAGAAACAAAGTCAAGGAAATAATAAAGATAAGCACAAAAATCAATGAGGTAGAAAAAGAAAAATATTTATTTAATTAATAAATCAAAATCCTGGTTTCTTGAAAAAGTACTTAAAAGGTGGAGAGGAAGCAAACATACAGCAAAAGAAATAATATGAGAAAACAAGTATTGTAAAGTAAAAACTAAAAAAGGGCATACATGGAGGGAGGAGCCAAGATGGCGGCATGAGTAGGCAGTGGAAATCTCCTCCCAGAACCATATATATTTTTGAAAATACAACAAATACAACTATTCCTAAAAGAGAGACCAGAAGATACAGGACAACAGCCAGGATACATCTACATTGACAAGAACTCAGCATCTCACAAAAAGGGTAAGATACAAAGCCACAACCCAGTGAGACCCGAGCACTACCCCCAGCCCAGCTCACCAGTGGGAGGAAAAGAATCAGAGTGGGGAGGGAGTGGAAGCACAGGACTGCTAAATAACCAGCCCTAGTAACCTGCACTGGAAGCACAGACACACACTGCTTGGTATGCTGCATATTAGAGAAATGGAAAAGTAAAATCTGTGAGCAGGTCCCCACAGTGGCTCCCCTGGGAAAAAAGAAAAGTGAGTGCTTTTTGAAAGTCTTAAAGGGACAGGGGCCCCACAGCTGGACGGAATCATCCCAGCACACTCAGCCCAGCAGGCTGGGAATCCTAAGGAAGTTCAGGTGCCCTAACCCCTTGGGTGGCAATGCAGCTTTGAAGCACCTCATGGTGATAATCAGCCTGCCATTCATTCTCCCCAGCAGGCGCTGCCCTGCTACCGTGGCGGAGCAACCGGAGAGTGGCCCCACACACAGAAACCACCCAGAGTCTCTTCCTGGGCCAGACCCAGAGGCTGCTGCCAGTGCTTGGCTGCCTGGCACAGACAGAGGAGGCTGGGGTAAAATGCGAACAGGCACAGTTCTCTCAGGAGAGCACACCAGTTAAGCCTGCCACTCTATGCAGGGTTCTGAGCTAAACCAAGGGCTTCCCTGGCCACGACAACTCAGGGGATTAACCCAGACGCTGCTTGAGTGTGTGGGTAACTGACACAGGCAGCGGAGAAGGGCAAGGGGACCAGCAAGCAGGAAGGGACTCTGCTCTCCCAGCTGACACATGTGCCACCTGCCTACGACTACCTCTATTGCCATGAAAAGGCAGAAGAATCTGGTCCAGTCAAGAATCACACAGACAACCCAAGACAGACGGCCTGGGGAGATAGATATAACCAATCTTCTGGGAAACGAATTCAAAATAAAGGTCATAACCATGCTGATGGACCTGCAGAGAAATATGCAAGAGCTAAGGGATGAAGTCTGGATGTAGATAACAGAAATGAAACAATATAAAGAAGGACTTAAGAGCAGACTGAATGAGGTGCAAGACACCATTAATGGAATAGAAATCAGAGAACAATAATACAGAGAGGCTGAGATAGAGAGAGATAAAAGGATCTCTAGGAATGAAAGAATATTAAGAGAACAGTGTGACCAATACAAATGGAACAATATTCACATTATAGAGGTACCAGAAGAAGAAGAAGAAGAGAGAAAAAGGGATAGAAAGTGGCTTTGAAGAAATAATTGCTGAAAAGTTCCCCAAACCAGGGGAGGAAATAGTCTCTTAGACCATGGAAGCCCACCAGATATCCCAACACAAGGGATCCAAGGAGGACAACACAAAGACATATAATAAATAAAATGGCAAAGAGCAAAGACAAGGACAGAGTATTAAAAGCAACCAGAGAAAGAAAAAAGATCACCTACAAAGGAAAACCCATCAGACTATCATCAGACTTCTCAATACAAACCTTACAGGCCAGAAGAGAATGGCATGATATATTTAATGCAATGAAACAGAAGTGCCTTCAACCAAGAATACTGTACCAGCATGACTATCATTTAAATATGAAGGAGGGATTAAAAATTCCCAGAAAAGCAAAAGCTGAGGAAATTTGCTTCCCACAAACCACCTCTATAGGATATTTTAAAGGGAATGCTTTAGATGGAAATAATCCTAAGGCTAAATAGATGTCACCAGAGATAATAAAATCACAGCAAAGAAAGTAGACCAACCAAATACAAACTAAATGGAAAAAATAAAATCAACTATTCACAAATGCAGTCAAAGGAAACACAAAAGAGTACAGAATAAAACACCTAACATATAAAGAATGGAGGAGAAAGAATAAGAAGGGAGAGAAATAAAGAATCATCACACTGAGCTTATAATTGCGTAATAAGTGAGGTAAGATAGATATTTAGATAGTAAAGAAGCTACCCATGAACCTTTGGTAACCATGAATCTAAAGCCTGCAATGGCAATATGTACATATATTTTAATAATCACCCCAAATGTAAATGGACTGAATGCACCAATCAAAAGACACAGAGTAATAGAATGGATGAAAAAGCAAGACCCATCTATATGATGCTCACAAGAGACTCACCTCAAACCAAAAGACATACACATTCTAAAAGTGAAGGGATGGAAAAAGATACTTCATGCAAACAACAGGGAGATAAAAGCAGGTGTTGCACTAATTCTCTCAGACAAAACAGACTTCAAAACAAAGAAAGTAACAAGAGATAAACAAGGACATTACATAATGATAAAGGGGGCAGTCCAACAAGAGGATATAACCATTATAAATATCTATACATGCAACACAGGAGCACCAACATATGTGAAACAAATACTAACAACTAAAGGAGGAAATAGAATGCAACGCATTCTTTTTAGGAGACTTCAACACACCACTCACTCCAAAGGACAGATCCACCAGACAGAAAATAAGTAAGTACACAGAGGCACTGAACAACACGCTAGAACAGATGGCCCTAACAGACATCTACAGAACTCTGCACCCCAAAAGCAGCAGGATACACATTCTGCTCAAGTGCACATGGAACATTTTCCAGAATAGACCATATACTAGGCCACAAAAAGAGCCTCAGTAAATTCAAAAACATTGAAATTCTACCAACCAACTTCTCAGATCACAAAGGTATAAAACTAGGAATAAAATGTACAAAGAAAACAAAAAGGCTCACAAACATATGGAGGCATCACAACATGCTTCTAAATAATCAATGGATCAATGATGAAATTAAAACAGAGATCAAGCAATATATGGAGACCAATGACAACAACAGCACAATGCCCCAACTTCTGAGGGACACAGCAAAGGCAGTTCTAAGAGGAAAGTATATAGCAATCGAGGCCTATTTAAAGAAGGAAGAACAATCCCAAATGAATAGTCTAAAGTCACAATTATTGAAACTGGAAAAGGAAGAACAAATGAGGCCCAAAGTCAGCAGAAGGAGGGACGTAATAAAGATCAGAGAAGAAATAAGTAAAATTGAGAAGAATAAAACAATAGAAAAATCAATGAAACCAAGAGCTGGTTCTTTGGGAAAACAAAATAGATAAACCTGTAGCAAGACTTATTAAGAGAAAAAGAGAATCTGCACAACAACAGAATCAGAAATGAGAAAGGAAAAGTCACGACAGACTCCACAGAAATACAAAGAACTATTAGAGAATACTATGAAAATCTATATGCAAACAAACTGAATAACGTAGAAGAAATGGACAACTTTCTAGAAAAATACAACCTTCCAAGACTGACCAAGGAAGAAACAGAAAATCTAAACAGACCAATTATCAGGAACAAAATTGAATCAGTAATAAAAAAATGACTTCCCCATGCTGACCCCACATTATGTGTGCTAATCGTAATGCCCCTTTTGCCACTTATCCCTCCCTTCCCACCCATCCTCCCCAGACCCTTTCCCTTTGGTAACTGTTAGTCCATTCTTGGGTTCTGTGATTCTGCTGCTGTTTTGTTCCTTCAGTTTTCCTTTGTTCTTATACTCCACATATGAGTGAAATCGTTTGGTACTTGTCTTTCTCTGCCTGGCTTATTTCACAGAGCATAATACCCTCTAGCTCCATCCATGTTGTTGCAAATGGTAGGATTTGTTTTCTTCTTATGGCTGAATAATATTCCATTGTGTATATATACCATATCTTCTTTATCCATTCATCTACTGATGGACACTTAGGTTGCTTCCATTTCTTGGCTATTGTAAATAGTGCTGTGATAAACACAGGGGTGCATATGTCCTTTTGAAACTGGGAAACTGCATTCTTAGGGTAAATTCCTAGGATTGGAATTCCTGGGTCAAATGATATTTCTGTTTTTAGTTTTTTGAGGAACCAACATACTGCTTTCCACAATGGTTGAACTAATTTATGTTCCCACCAGCAATGTAGGAGGGTTACCCTTTCTCCACATCTTCACCAACATTTGTTGTTGTTTGTCTTTTGGATGTTGGCCATCCTAACTGGTCTGAGGTGATATCTCATTGTAGTTTTAATTTCCATTTCTCTGATGATTAGTGATGTGGAGCATCTTTTCATGTGCCTTTTGGCCATCTGAATTTCTTCTTTGGAGAAGTGCCTATTCAGATCCTCCACCCGTTTTTTAATTGGATTATTTGCCTTTTGTTTGTTGAGCTGCTTGAGCTGTTTATATATTTTGGATGTCAACCCTTTATCAGATCTGTCATTTATGAATATGTTCTCCCATATTGTAGGATGCCTTTTTGTTCTATTGATGATATCCTTTGCTGTAAGGAAGCTTTTCAGCTTAATATAGTCTCACTTGTTCATTTTTGCATTTGTTTCCCTTGCCTGGGAGATATATTCATGAAGAAGTTGCTCATGTTTATATATATCCAAGAGATTTTTGCCTCTGTTTTTTTCTAAGAGTTTTATGGTTTCTTGAATTACATTCAAGTCTTTGATCCATTTTGAATTTACTTTTGTGTATAGGGTTAGACAGTGATCCAGTTTCATTCTCTCACATGTAGCTGTCCAGTTTTGCCAACACCAGCTGTTGAAGAGGCTTTCATTTCCCCATTGTATATCCATGGCTTCATTATCATATATTAATTGACCATATATGTTTGGGTTAATATCTGGATTGTCTATTCTGTTCCACTCATCTGTGGGTCTCTTCTTTTGCCAGTACCAAATTGTCTTGATTACTGTTGCTTCATAGTAGAGCATGAAGTTGGGGAGTGAGATCCTCCCTGCTTTATTCTTCCTTCTCAGGATTGCTTTGACTATTCAGGGACTTTTGTGGTTCTATATGAATTTTAGAATGATTTGTTCCAGTTCATTGAAGAAAGCTGTTGGTATTTTGATAGGGATTGCATTGAATCTGTAGATTGCTTTAGGCAGGATGGCCATTTTGACAATATTAATTCTTCCTACCCAAGAGCATGGGATGAATTTCCATTTGTTAGTGTCCTCTTTAATGTCTCTTAAGAGTGTCTTGCAGTTTTCAGGGTATAGGTCTTTCACTTCCTTGGTTAGGTTTATTCCTAGGTATTTTATTCTTTTTGATGCAATTGTGAATGGAATTGTTTTTCTGATTTCCCTTTCTGCTAGTTCATCCTTAGTGTCTAGGAGTGCAACAGATTTCTGTGTATTAATTTCATATCCTGCAACTTTGCTGATTCAGATATTAGTTCTAGTAGTTTTGGAGTGGATTTTTTAGGGTATTTTATGTACCGTATCATGTCATCTGCAAATAGTAACAGTTTGACTTCTTCCTTACCAATCTGGATCCCCTTTATTTCTTTGTTTTGTTTGATTGTCATGGTTAAGACCTTCAGTACCATGTTGAATAAAAGTGGGAAAGTGGGGATCCCTGTCTTCTTCGCATTCTTAGGTGAAAAGCTTTCAGCTTCTCACTGTTAAGTATGATGTTGGCTGTGGGTTTATCATACATGGCCTTTGTTATGTTGAGGTACTTGCCTTCTATACCCATTTTGTTGAGTTTTTATCATGAATGGATGTTCAATTTTCTCAAATGCTTTTTCAGCATCTATGGAGATGATCATGTGGTTTTTGTCCTTTTTTTTGTTGATGTGGTGGATGATGTTGATGGATTTTCAAGTGTTGTACCATCCTTGCATCCCTGAGATGAATCCCACTTGATCATGATATATGATCCTCTTTATGTGTTTTTGAATTCAGTTTGCTATTATTCTGTTGAGTATTTTTGCATCTATATTCATCAGGGATACTGGTCTGTAATTTTCTTTTTTGGTGGGGTCTTTTGACTGGTGCTGGTATTAGAATGGTGCTGGCCTCATAGAATGAGTTTGTAAGTACTCCCTCCTCTTCTATTTTTTGGGAAATTTTAAGAAGAATGGGTATTATGTCTTCTGTAAATGTCTGATAAGATTCAGCAGTGAATTCATCTGGCCTGGGAGTTTTGTTCTTGGGTAGTTTTTTGATTACCGATTCAATTTGTTGCTGGAAATTCTTTAGATTTTCTGTTTCTTCCTTGGTCAGTCTTGGAAGGTTGTATTTTTCTAGAAAGTTGTCCATTTATTCTAGGTTATCCAGTTTATTAGCACATAGATTCTCATAGTATTCTCTAACAGTTCTTTGTATTCCTGTGGGGTCCATCATGATTTTTCCTTTCTCATTTCTGATTCTGTTGATGTGTGTAGATTCTCTTTTTCTCTTAATAAGTCTGGCTATGGGTTTATTTATTTTGTTTTTTTTCTCAAAGAACCAGCTCTTGGTTTCATTGATTTTTCTATTGTTTTATTTATCAATTTTATTTATTTCT